>NC_133287.1:12379521-12478499 GCF_005239225.2 Populus alba | reverse complement strand
TGAGAATCCAAAGAATGACAATGTTTTCAAGTTAAATGGGCATCGTTTGAAAGTTTATTTTAACAATTTTTCGGTTGAAAATGACTCTATTGAATTGAGTGATCCTGTATATAAAGATTGATTCTTTTTCTCACAATGTTTTGTGTTTTGTTATTTTGCTAGTCTCTCTTTCACCCCGGTCAAATGGCGGATAAACGGTACTTCCGTGACTTAAGTCGGTTATTTCAGTTTTCCCAAATAACTGATATCTGTATATGTTTGTATAATTCTTAGCTCTTTCTTCCTTCTTTGAATCGCTTCTCTAATTCTCTTTTGAAAATGGACACCACTCTTGAAAAGTTGAAAAGGTATTTTCCCGCTTTGCCTCCACATGCGATTAATAAAATTTACCGTGCTAGGTGTGCAAGATTGAGGTTGTTAATGAATCATGGAATTCCTGAAGATATCCGTTGGTTAATTGAAGCAAAGGTTCGATTATCAGGTGAGTCATCCAATTCTTTCATTTCACACATGCTTGGAACAGGTAAAAGCACTTTTGCAAAGAAACGTCGTGCAAAACGACTGAAAGTCTGTCATCGATGTGCCAGATGGACTTGTAATACGACATGTCGTTCTTTAGGAATGGTATCTGTAAACCGTGAAGATAAGATACAATTCATTAAGGATGGCCTGAGTAAGGGGTCTTTAGATAATCTTTTGTTGACCCTTGAGACGCATCCTAGTGGAGATGTGCATCGTGTAATTCATGATTTATGACCACAATTCCATAAAGAACATGATCGACTTAGTCTTGGGAATCTGACTAAAAAAGACCCTGTTTGCCAGCTTTTAAGAAAACTGGATGGGAAGCCTATCCCCGACCCATAGAGGGCGTTTTAAGCCGTTCTTGGACGTAAAACCAAGGGAAGATGTGAGCCCAATCACAACTACCTGTACATACATGCTTTTTCAAAATAAATAATTAATAAAGAGAGAGAGAGAGAGAGTTTGTGAGACTACAGCTGGCCTACATATAGGTGGTATGATTGCATTTTCACTTTTTCATCTATAAATTCTTCTCTTCCTTCCCTTCATTTCTACTCATCCCATACATTCATCAAATATAGAAGTGTGTAGAAATGGCAGGTTCCTCAAGTCATCATATAAGAAATATTTGTGTTTTCGGTGGATCCAGTTCTGGGAAAGAAAAAGAGTTTTTAGAATCAGCAAATCATCTTGGTCCGGGTACTAGCTGAGAGAAAGATTCATTTAGTGTATGGGGGAGGCAGCCTTGGGTTAATGGGAGGTGTGTCAATGGCTGCATTTTTAGGAGGCAGTCAAGTTTTGGGGGTTGTCCCCAAAGCTTTAGCAACTAGGGACATCATTGGAAAAAAAATTGGAGAGGAACTACAGGTCCAACAATGTCTGACCGACTGAATACCATGTTTAACCATGCTGATGCCTTCATTGCCTTTACCAGGTGGTCTGGCACATTGGAAGAGATCTTTCATATTTCATCTTGGGCCCAACTGCACATTCACCATAAAACCTATAGGTTTGTTAAATGTTAATGGTTTTTATGATAAGTTGTTGTCTTTCCTTGATCAAAGCTGTGGAACAGGAATTTTCTAACATCTTCGGCACGACGAATCATAATCTCTGCTGCTACTGCTGAATAATTGATTGACCAACTACAATCTTTCATCCCTGTCATTGATCCCTGCATGAGTCGTCTAGATTGGTCAACTAAGGAAAGCCGTAAAAAGCTTAGATTAGATTTGAGCCTTCATCTGTGAAACCTTGTGTCTTTTGGTTTTATTAATAGCATATTATTTTGTTTTGTTCCTTCTTATGTTTGTTTAAGTGTGTTTCAGGTTTGTCATTGTTCGCTGTTTCAGGTGATGTCTTTTATACTCTATCTTTCTACCTTCGAACATTGAGGACAATGTCTCGTTTTGGTTGGGGGAGAGGGTAGTAGTTTAAAAAAAAAAAAATACTAACTTGCTAACTATTTTTGCTATTATTAAAATCATTTGACAAAATTGTTATTAGGATGGCAGAGTATGGAATCAATTTTATTGACTCTAGAGACGCATCTTAGTAAGTTTCATTACCAAGGTCTATCATAATACTTCTTGAAATATTCAGGTTTACAAACTCTCACATTGTTATCACTTGATTTTGCTCCTATACTCATTTAACAAGTATTATTAAACCTTCATTTTCACACACACACTTTAAACATATGATTGTGGGTTGCACATTGGATTATTACATTAATTATGTTCTTTTGTTGAAGGTAACAACTAAGGGAAAAGGATAGTATATAATTTGCAAAAAAAAAAAAAAAAAAGAAAAAAAAAAAAGATAGTATTGATGATAATAAAACGTGGATAAGTTTGGTTTCGTAGCCTCCCTAACCTAAGCAATTAAGCCCGAAGGGGTGTTTTAACACCTAATACCCTAAAGTCAACTGACTTGGGAGCTATTGGCCCAAAGCTTGTTACATGGGTTAAGGAGAAAAGCTTAAGGGAATCAAACATTGCACTATCTACGTATCAGTATCTGCAACCCGAGTTGTTAAGCTCGTAGGGGTGTCTCAACACCTAATGCCCTAAGACCAACTGGTCTGGGAGTCATTTAGCCTAAAACTCGTTATATGGGTTAAAGATACATTGTGTTTTAAAGTTGTATGTATATATAAATAAAAAAAAGAAGAAAAAAAAAAAAGAAGAAAAAAAAATCCCCAACCCAAGGAAGTTCACCTTAAACATTTGAACATAATATTGTTTTCTTCCAACAAAAGCCCCATCATCTATGTTTTCATTGAGCACACAAAAAGAAGGTTTATTAATATCTTGTTTACGAAGTATGAAGCAGGAATATAAATTTAATGAGAGTTTGTTTATCTGGATAGATTAATGGAAGTTGAATGATGAATGCCTTACTTTGTGGAACTTGCAAATTGTTTCTCTATTTTAACGCTTTAGATTACTAGGGACTAGTAATAAGCTGGTTGGGGGGTGTGATTAGTACTTAAAAGTGCATGTTTATCAAGGTTTTATATCATCATTTTGCACTTGAAGTATCAATAACTCCTTAACTAAAGCATGTTTTATAATAACAAGTTTGATATTATAAGATACCTTAATTTATGGTAAATGCTCATTTTAAATGCAGGACTATCACATAAATAAAAGGATTGATTGATGAGTTTAAGCATTGAAAGTTAAAGGACAAAGAGATGGCCAAACTTAGAAAAGAGATGTCGGTGCAGTCCAAACCGGAACATTGCTCGGTAATTGGATCATATCTGGAGCTCTAGATTTCGGATTTAGGTCCAATTTATATGGATGGAAAGGTAAGACAAAAGCCTACGACTTTCATGAGGAGCCCAAGATTTGAAAAGGTCGTTTTGAAGTCCAAATTGAAGGAACAACGAAGAAGTCCGAAGCTGTCCTGCAGCCCAAACACTATTTAGTGTTCAGCCCATATCTTGAGTTCTAGAAGTCCAAATGACCTCATCTTTTTTTGTTGGAAAGCTGAGACAATTTCCTAGAACATTCTTGAGGATTCTGGGCAAATTATGATGTTAGCAATGACGTCTTGATCAGACAAGAAGATAAGGATTGTTATCTAGTCAAGATGTGGCCACCCACTCATCAATTAGTCAACAAATCAATAGTTCCAAATTTTGGCCTATAAAAGGAGGCACTTACCATGTATTGAGGCATCTTGGTTTCCAGATCAAGATCATGCTCTTGCTTTCTCTCTTTGTATTGCTTATGTTTTGCTTTCATTAATATCAAGTTTATGCACTTCATTTCCTTTCCTTTACTTAGTTAACTTCTTTCTCATTTATGTTCTTATCTTGTTCATCTATGTTTCTTTCTTTCATTATGTTTAGCTAAGTTAATTATGTCAAGGTGAAAAGGGTACACTAATGGTGTAAGAATAAGTATAATATAAATTTAACATGGACCTTAACGTTGGATACTAACATGTTTTATATTTGTTATCTTGTTCACTTTTAATACTTTGCTTGTTAAATGGTTAATCTAGATTTATGTTGTATAACACTTGGTACAACAAATACTTGGTACTTTCATAGCCCATACTGTATGGTATAACCGACACCTGAGCTATGAAAGGGACTTGATTTGTTGTTAACATAAGTTATAATCATGAATGCCTGCCAACATTTACAAGTATTAGCTTTATTCGAATAAGATAACTAATGTAATCATGTTAACAATTTATAATCTGATTGGAACCTCCTTTATGTGTGGTTTCCAATTGAGTAATAAGAGTTTATATTATACTTGTTTGAAGTACCATTAGTGGATCCTCTAACCTTGACATTTGTTTTTATCATTGTTTAATCCTTACATTAATCTTCCAACTCAAAGTTCTCATTAATTTCTTCCTTCTCTTCTTTATTATTGTTGTTGTTGTTATTATTATTATTATTATTATTATTATCTGTTCATAAACTCAGTATATAGGCTGGAAACCTGTGACCCGATCTTTTAGATCATTCTCAGGTATAACAACGCCACGTACTAAGTATTATTATTATTACTATTAATATTCTTATTACTGCTACTATTATTGTTGTTATTATTGTTATTGTTAGTGTTGTTGTTGTTGTTGTTGTTGTTGTTGTTGTGTTGTTATTTATAATTTATACAATTAACCTCTCTGTGGTTCGACCCCGGTCTTGCCGGGTTATTTATTACTTCGACACTCCTGCACTTGGGAAGAGACATCAAGCTTTTGGTCATGTCAAAAAGTTTCAATGAATTCAACCCATTTTGCATGCCTCCTATTCAACTTACCTTGTCCTTTCAGATGTTTCAAGGACTCATGATCCGAATGGATTACGAACTCTTTTGGCCACAAGTAATGCTGCCATGTCTCAAGTGCTCTTACCAAAGCATAGAGTTCTTTGTCGTAAGTGGGATAGTTCAAGGTCGCTCCACTTAACTTCTCACTGAAATACGCAATAGGTCTCCGATCCTGCATCAAAACAGCACCTATTCCTATTCCAGACGCATCACATTCTATTTCAAATGCTTTTGTAAAGTCGGGTAAAGCCAAAACAGGTGCAGAACATAATTTTTCTTTCAAAAAAACAAAAGCCAACTCTTGTTCCTCCCCCCCACCTAAACCCAACTGACTTTTTAACAACTTCATTCAAGGGCGCAGCTATTGTGCTGAAATCTTTCACAAAACGCCTGTAAAAACTAGCTAACCCATGAAAACTCCTTACCTCACTTACCGATTCGGGTGTAGGCCATTCCCGGATGGCCTTAACTTTCTCCTAATCCATCTCGATACCCTGTGCAGTTACAACATAGCCAAGAAACACAATTTTTCTCCATGCAAAAGCACACTTTTTTAAGATTATCATACAATTTTCTCACTACGCAACACACTAAGTACATTACGCAAATGATCAAGATGCTCAGTTAAGTTCTTGCTATATATCAAAATGTCATCAAAATACACAACCAGAAACTTACCTATGAATGCACGCAACACATGATTCATTAAACGCATAAACGTACTAGGTGCATTTGTAAGTCCAAACGGCATTACTAACCATTCATACAAACCATGCTTAGTCTTAAATGTTGTTTTTCATTCATCACCTTCTTTCATCCTAATTTGATGGTACCCACTTTTCAAGTCAATTTTAGAGAAAATACAGGATCCATGTAACTCATCTAACATGTCATCAAGCCTAGGGATGGGATGTCTATACTTTACCGTTATGTTGTTGATGGCTCGGCAATCAACACACATCCTCCATGTTCCATCCTTCTTTGGCACAAGTAGCACGGGTACAGCACACGGGCTCATACTCTCACGAATGTAGCCCTTTTCCATCAGCTCATCAACTTGCCTTTGAAGCTCCTTCGTCTCCTCGGTATTGCTTCTATTAGCTGGTCGGTTAGGAATTGAAGCTCCGGGTACGAAATCAATCTGATGCTCTATCCCCCTCAATGGTGGTAATCCGCTAGGAGTATCGTCGGGGAACACATCATCAAATCCCTGCAACAAAGAAATAGCAACACTAGGCACAATATGATCAAGATCATTAGTATTAAAGTAAGCCTCTTTGTACACAAGTAAGATCATTGGCTTGTTAGTGAAAAATGCAGATCTGACCTCACCCTCTCTAGCATAAAAATTGGGTTGTTTCTTTAGTTTTTCCACACAATTCTCATCACACTTGCTGACTTTCTTCACTCCTCTTGTCTTACCTCCACTCTCGGCCAGATTTGGGTGTTTTTGAGTTGTGGTCGAATGGTTTGATTTGTTTGGAGTGTTGGCCGAATATTTGCTTGTGTTTGGATGGGTGGCCGAATGGGTTGTAGTGGTTTGGGTTCTAGCCGAATCTGATGGTCTTGTCTCCCCTTTTTCCTCACCTTGATTTTCTCTCCCCATCGCCTCATGCTCACTTTTTAGCTTTATTTGATCATCATACACCTGTTTGGGTGTAAGAGGTACAAGAGTGATGGTTTTACCATCTTTTACAATGGTATACCTATTTTTAACCCCATCATGAATTGCCTTCCTATCATATTGCCATGGTCTCCCCAACAAGATGTGACTTGCTTGCATTGGTACCACGTCACACAGAACTTCATCAACATATTTCCCAATCGAAAATGGAACCACAACCTGTTTAGTCACTTTCACTTCACCACTATCATTCAGCCATTGCAATCTATATGGTTTAGCATGCTTAGCAGTACACAAATTCAGTTTACTAACAAGGGTGGCACTGCAAACATTAACACAGCTTCCACTATCTATAATTAAACCACACACCTTTCTTTGTACGTAACAACGCGTATGGAAGATGTTCTCCCTTTGTTCATTAGTATCATCTTCTTTGACCTGAACCTGAAGTGTCCGCCTTATAACCAAGGACTCCTCAACCGGTAATGCTAACTCATCCCCATCACTATCCTCCAATGGTGGCATGCCTTCACAATCAGAACTGTCACTTTCAGATTCCACATCACCATTATCTCTAATCATCATGATTCTCTTGTTTGGACACTCTGAAGCATAATGTCCATGTCCCTGACACCTGAAACATTTAACATCACGAGTACGTTTAGGTTGAGTTTCAGATTTACCTTTGGCATCAGTAGGGACATCAACTTTAGCCTTTGGTGGTTCAGTTCTAGATGGACCAAAGGATCTTGGGCGGACAGTGCCCTCTCTCTTTAGATTCGGCTTCCAAGATGATGACGAACCCGAATTAAACGCTGGCCGAGCATGCCCCCTCCTAAGTTGTCTCTCAACCTTCATCGCCATGTGAACCATGTCCTCTAGCTCCACATAATGCTGTAGCTCAACCACATTAGCAATGTCCCGATTCAACCCATTAAGAAATCTAGCCATGGTGGCTTCTCTATCCTCAACAACATTAGCCCGAATCATTGCTATCTCCATCTCTTTGTGATATTCATCTACTGTCTTATAACCTTGATTCAGACCTTGGAGCTTCAGATATAAGTCTCTATAATAGTGGTTTGGCACAAATCGTCTCCTCATTAAGACTTTCATCTCCCCCCAAGTCTGAATGGGTCGCTCGCCATTCCTCCTCCTACTGATCACAATCTGATCCCACCAAATCAACGCATACTCCGTAAACTCAATTATCACCAATTTCACCTTTTTCTGTTCAGAATAGCTATGGCAATCAAAAATCCAATCTACCTTTTTCTCCCACTCCAAATAAGCCTCGGGATCGTTTTTACCTTGAAAGGTAGGAATTTTCAGTTTAATGGTGTCCAAGTCCCCATCCATATCTTCATAAGTGCTCATGCCACAGAAATTCACATTCCTCCTCGCCCTGTTCGATCCAGACCTGATTCCTTAGCCAGCTGATGCAAAATCATAGTCATCTTCTCCCGCATCTGCGTTTTCATCAACAAACTCTTCAAAATCAGATCTAACATTCCGTGCAGCCATACGGACCGTATTTCCCCGTCTATCAGCCCCACTATTCTGTTGCTTTATCGAATTCACCTCATCTTTCAGATCCTTGTACGTCCTAGACAACAGCTCAAGTTGCTGGCCTATGGATCGCAATTGGAAAGCTACGTCAACGTTTTGTGTCGCTGATTCGTTGTTTTCAGACATTCTTTGAATCTGCAAAATTTGGTCAGTAGCACAAATATATCCTCACACCTCTCGTGTATCACACAAACAAAAATTAAGGCTTTTCACTCTATTAAGCTCTCTACGCCTTTTACCTCACAACTTGCTTTCTTTTGGTTCTTTAGGAACTGAAATCAACAAATCAAAGTCAATAGCCTTCGCAGCGCACTCTAAATATAATTTTCAGACTCAAGAATCAATAAATATACTGAAAACAAAGCAAAACAAAACTAGGATTATGATTTTGCGAGTAGCAATGCAAATTCATACAAATTGTGGACGAAACGAAGACACGAAATAAAACAGAAGCGAATGTTAAGAAAACAATTACTTGACTCCTAGATAATCCAAATATAGCAGAAACAAAAATATTTGGACAAAACTAAACAGCAAAGATCATGTTTTGAAACTCGAGGCAAATCTAACCTATTACGCAATTTTACGTAACAGAATTGAAACCCAGACCAAACGATCTCGAAATGACCTCAAATTCAATATTTAGTATTGCAATACTATGAAAACACCAAAAATCAATTTATAGGTCGCTCTATAATGTCTAGGTACCCAAACCCCTTGTATGATCAGTTTGCGGCAGAATTGAACCTCCAATTAAAACCTCCAGAAACCGATATCAAAATAATCCCAAATTTAATATGTGATGCAATCGCATACCCAATACTCAGAATATGAAGTTTCAATAGATTCCAAGGTGTTTTACCTAGGGTTCACTAAGAGTAGTGTTTTGCGGCAGAATTGAAACTCGAATTAAAACCTCAAGCAAATAATATCAGAATAAGCCCAAATTTGATATATCATGCGATCTCACCCCCAATAGACTGAATATGAAGTTTAAATTGATTCCGAGGTGGTTTGCTTATGGTTCACCAAGATTTGTGTTTCTGCGGCAAAAATTGAATGATCCTTCAAATTTCAACTAATCACTCTTTTCTCTATTTCTTTCTGATTTTTTTTTTCTTTTTAACAAACTGATATGATTAGAGGCAGTAACAAGATGAAATATAAACTTTTTTTTTTTTGCTTAGATGACACAGACACGAAGAACAAGAAGATGGATGCAAACACTAAAAAACTTAAGGGACACTAAAAAAAAAAACGAAAATAACATAATGATATGACCTTGTTTCGGAGCCTAGCTCTGATACCAACTGATGCGAACCTCGTGATCACGTGGTCATGCAACCCACAATCAAGATTGAGATCTGATCCCGGAAAGCCGAAATAGGTCTGATATGAGTATGACACAATGGAAACCTGCCCCAAGGCACCAACACTATTGGAATGAGTAGAATGACGCCACGAAGCCAGTTAATCTTTGATAAGTCAGATTCAGTTCGTTCGAGAACTGAAGAATGCAAGAATCACTCTCACACGTTAAAACTGAAAAATTCAGAATAATATTCATCAAAGCTGCCGAAATTTTGGCCTCCATGAGTTTAAATAGTTCTTGAAAAGTTAACCCTAATGGACCCTTTATGTGGACTTATATGAGGTCCACTCAAAACTGGCCCAAAACCCAAAAATGAAAAGCCCATAACTTAATCCAAACAAGCCTTGGATCCTAGCTTAAAACAAAGTATGAATTAAGCCCAAACAAGCCTTGGGCTGTAGCTAACAAAATAAAATAAAGCCCTTATCTCATGGCCCAAATAAGGTTGTATTGGACCCCTCTTCCACATGGATAAGATGTACTAGGATCTCCTCTTGATACTCCAATGGACCTTCCAATTCTAACTTGGTGGAAACCTTCAAAACCAATGCATTCAATGCGTCTTTCAATGTCTTTGTCTTGGACCGAGTCATTGGTCCATTTGGAACATGTAATGGGTCCTTGCTGGTGTTTCTGGGCTGGTCCGCATCAGGAGGTTAGATTACCCATTAAAACAACTAGTTTTACTCATTCTCTACACTCTCACAAATCTGTCTTTTAGGTGGCAACCCGACCCTTCTATGAATTTTTATGCATAATTGGAGTTTTAAAGGTTCAACTTATGCAAAGTTTGCTTCAAATGAGAGTTAACATTCCTAGTACTAATGCCATGAAGAGGTATACTAAAAATTCCATTCCCATCTATTTCTAATTTCAGCTTCAATTTAGTCATTATAAGCTGCCACACAAAATACAGCAGGACCTATCTTCTGTTTTTTATTCGTAACTTGAGTTTTAGGAACTTGAATAAGGTAAGGCTAATTTCTAATGAATGTTAATTCACTGCAAACAGCTTAATTTCGACAGCGAATTTCAAATTCACTGCAGACCATACAACTTCGGCAGTGAACTGATGTGCATCATGGGAATTATAATCCATCTCGTAAAGCTGAATCTAATATGCAAGAGGATTCAGATGGTCCAATGACAAGAGCGAGAGCGAAACAACTACAACGGGCCTTGACGAATCAAATTGCAATGATTGAAGCTGCGTCGGAGTTAAAAATTAGCAATCAGTTTGAAATTTGTTCAAGGGTGCTTATTTGCCTACAATTGGAACTTGGAGATGGGAAAAGCCCTTAATGGTTCTTTTCATGCTGTGCTACTTGTATTTGGATTGATAATGCAAGTGAAGGAATTGATGCTGTTTACGGTCAGAACAGTAGATGGATTTGAACCCGAATTTGAAGTCATCCAATGCATGTGAAAAGAAGATTTATGTAGGTAAAATTCAAGTTCAGAACGTGATCTTTCTATATTGTCCAACCATGAGTGCATTGGACTTTTGTGTCAAAAGTTATGGCTGTTTTAAATTTCGTCTGCATATGTTTTAGAAATGTCAACAAAAAAACGTGTGTTAGTTAAATGTCTACTTGCTTTATTAAAAGTCTAGTTTTTAGGCTTGACTTCTGTCATGTTGAATTCACCTAACTTTGGAGGGATGTTCCAAAGATAAATATGTATCAGAATATGAAATAAACACTTTTGGCCAAGATTTGAAAACTTAATTCAGAGAATTAAGAGTTGTTCTTCCAAATTCGTTTTTGTGAAGAACCCTACCTGACTTATCACTCTTCAATCACAAAGAGTGTGGCGTCGAAATCCTAGACTGATCTTTGTGGCGTCCAGATCGACTTATCAAAGTATCATTCTAGTCTATCCTCCATCTTATTTACCTTAAATCACTACAATCCAGCCTAAATACCAAAAGAAAGACAACACAACCAGACCCATCCTTCATCCATTTTCGTTAGAATCATAGTTGCCGATTTTCAAATCATTCACGGCACATCATCTGGTATCAGAGCATCAGTTGCGATCTAAGACAGGAGCCAAAAACAACAACAACAACAAGAAAGTTTTGCTGGAATTGAGGTTGACATACTTAACTATGGCTGGAGATAAAGAAGATTTGCCAAGAGGGTTAAGTTTGGAACAGGCACAGGTCATGGGCTTACAACGATCTCATGCTGAGATTCGGGATGAGATGACTGGAATTCATGAACAGTTGAATACCCTTATGCAAAGGATGCAAAGAAATAATTTTCAACCCCAACCGAGGCAAGCACTTAGGGTGCCACGAAATGATATTATAGAAGCTGACGAAGATCCAAATGGGGATGATGAGGCTGATGATAGGGTCAGACCAAGAAGGCAGAATTATAATCCTCCTAATGGTCTCAAACTTAAGATTCCACCGTTTAGAGGAAGTAGTTCACCTGAGGAATACTTGGAGTGGATTCAGAAGGTTGAAAAGGTGTTTGAATGGTATGAATATTCTGAAGAAAGGAAGTGCAAGGTGGCAGCACTTGAGTTTACAGATTATGCTCTTTTATGGTGGGAAAACGTAAAGATTCAGAGGAGAAGGGATGAAGAGGAGGAGATTGCAACATGGGCAACTATGAAAAGAGTGATGAAGAAGAGATTTGTTCCTGATTACTATAAACAGGAGCTATACATCAGACTTCAGACTTTGCGACAGGGATCTTTGACTGTGGAAGAGTATGTGAAAGAGTTTGAATTGCTGCAGATTCGATGTGAATTGATGGAACCTCAAGAGCAAACAATAGCTAGATTTCTTGGAGGGTTGAGGAAGGATATAGCTAATGTTGTTGAGTTACAACCGTACATCTTCCTTGAGGAAGTTATAAAGCTTGCAACCCGAGTAGAGAGGCAGCAGAGACGAGGAGGTGTCCGAACTAGTGTAACTACGTCAAGCGCGACAAGGGCTGTTTCTACGCCTACACGAACATGGAGCACGCCTAAACGAGATGAGAAGGTGGAGTTTAGCAAGGGGAATACCAGTTTTGATTCTTTGAAGGAAAAGGAGAAGGTGACAGAACCTCAACACCCTAGGAGGTCTCGGGACATCAAGTGCTTCAAGTGCTTGGGACATGGGCATATTGCTTCGGAATGTCCAAATAAAAGGGTGATGATTTTGCATGGGATCATGGAGAGCTGATCAGTGGAGATGAGGTTGAAACTGAAGACGAAGATCAGGTACAAGTGGCTGAACAAGAAGAGGATTTCGAACCAGTGAAGGGAGATTTGTTGGTTGTTCAACGGGTTCTGAATGCACAAATTGACGTTAGTGATGAGCAACGCGAGAACATCTTTCATACTCGATGTCAGATTCGAGATAAGGTGTGCGGGATGATCATTGATAATGGAAGTTGCACTAATGTTGCGTCAACTACCTTGGTGGAGAAATTGGGTTTAAATACCCTTCCACATCCCAGACCCTATAGTTTGCGATGGCTGAATGAGAATGGGGAGATTCGGGTGACAAAGCAAGTTCGTGTACCTTTTTCCATTAAAACCTATCACGACGAGGTTTTATGTGACGTTGCACCAATGTCAGCTAGCCATTTGTTGCTGGGTCGTCCATGGCAGTTTGATAAGGATGTGACCTACAATGGACGAAAGAACACTTATTCTTTTATGCTGAATGGAAAGAAGGTGAACTTGTTACCACTGAGTTCTCAACAAGTTAGAGAGGATCAGTTACGAAGCCAACAAAAGGAGGTGACATCACGAAAGGGGCTGTTGTTAGCCAAAAAAAGGAGACATCAAACAAGCATTAGCCACAACAGGGCTTGTTTTCATGGTATGGGCAAAGCAACTACTACAAGTAGAAGGATTGGACTTACCAAGACAGATTAAGGAATTACTTGAAGAATTTAAAGATGTGTTTCCAGATGAATTACCTAAAGGATTACCACCTATTCGTGGTATTGAGCATCAAATTGATTTGGTGCCGGGAGCTTCACTTCCTAATAGACCAGCATACAGATGTAATCCAGAGGAAGCGAAAGAGATTCAAAGGCAGGTCGGTGAGCTCTTAGAGAAGGGCTATGTGCGAGAATCACTTAGTCCATGTTCCGTACCTACTTTGCTTGTACCGAAGAAGGATGGTACCATGAGGATGTGCATGGACAGCCGCGCTATCAACAAAATAACAGTTAAGTATCGATTTCCTATACCCAGACTTGATGATTTGCTTGATGAGTTGCATGGTGCTGCATTGTTTTCTAAAGTCGATTTGATGAGTGGCTATCACCAAATTAGAATGAAAGAGGGAGATGAATGGAAAACAGCATTTAAAAACTAAACAGGGGTTATATGAATGGATGGTTATGCCGTTTGGGTTATCTAATGCGCCTAGTACATTTATGAGGCTTATGAATCATGTTTTGAGGAAGTATATTGGGCTGTTTGTTGTAGTATATTTTGACGACATCCTGGTGTATAGCAAGACCTTTGATGATCATGTGAAGCATCTTAGAGTTGTGTTTGAGACTTTGCAAGATTCTAAGTTGTATGGGAAACTCACAAAGTGTTACTTCTGTAAAGAAAGTGTCGTGTTTCTTGGATATATTATCTCTAGCAGGGGAGTTAGAGTTGATGAGGAGAAAATTGAGGCAATTCGAGACTGGCCAAAAACCTGCTAGTATCACTGATGTGAGGAGTTTCCATGGTTTAGCTTCTTTTTACAGGCGATTTGTGAAAGACTTCAGCTCTATTGTTGCTCCTATGACAGAATGCTTGAAAAAAGGGAAGGAGTTTAGATGGAGTGAAGATGCGCAGAAAGCTTTCGAGCTAATTAAGGAAAAAGTTGTGTACAGCTCCAGTTTTAGCACTTCCAGACTTTGCTAAAACATTCGAAATAGAGTGCGATGCTTCCGGGGTTGGAATTGGTGCTGTTTTGATGCAAGAAAAGAGACCGATTGCATTCTTCAGTGAAAAGTTAAATGGAGCGCGTTTGAACTACTCTATTTACGACAAGGAGTTATATGCTTTGATTCGGGCTCTGGAGGTATGGCAGCACTACTTGTTGCCTAAAGAATTTGTTATACATACTGATCATGAAGCCTTGAAGTATCTTAAGGGGCAAAACAAGTTGAATCGAAGACATGCTAAATGGGTGGAGTTCATGGAGTCATTTCCTTATGTCATAAAGTACAAGAAAGGGCAAGTTAATGTGGTTGCTGATGCTCTTTCTAGGAGGTACGCACTGATCTCTATGTTGAATGCAAGGCTGATGGGTTTTGAACAGGTGAAGGATCAGTATGCCAATGATTCCTACTTTGCTAATGTGGTTGCCGAATGTACAAAGGGAGCTTGTGATGGGTTCTTTATGCATGAAGGTTACTTGTTCAAAATGGGCAGAATGTGTATTCCTTCAGGTTCGTTACGGGAGTTGCTTGTGCGAGAGGCTCATAGTGGTGGTCTTAGTGGTCATTTTGGGGAGAAGAAGACTTATGAGCTGCTGAAAGAACATTTTTTTTGGCCCAGCATGTTACGGATGTACACAAGGTGATTGAAAGATGTGCTATTTGCAAGAGAGCTAAAGGTAAAGAGAATGCGTATGGACTCTATATGCCACTGCCTATTCCAGAGCAACCATGGATGGACATTAGCATGGACTTTGTACTTGGACTACCGAGAACACAACGTGGGAAGGATTCAATAATGGTGGTGGTTGATCGATTCTCCAAAATGTCCCATTTCATTCCTTGTACGAAAACTGACGATGCAGTACATGTTGCTGATTTGTTCTTTCAAGAGATTGTTCGTTTGCATGGAATTCCTAAAAGCATTGTCTCTGATCGTGATACAAAGTTCTTAAGCCACTTTTGGAAGACTCTTTGGAGGAAACTTGGAACAAAGTTACTTTTCAGTACGGCATGTCATCCACAAACTGATGGACAAACTGAGGTAGTAAACCGAACTTTATCTTCTTTGTTACGAGCTGTTATACATAAGAATTTGAAGAGTTGGGATACTTGTTTGCCGATTGTGGAGTTTGCATATAATCGTAGTGTGCATGGGGCTACAAAATTTTCACCATTTGAGGTTGTCTATGGCTTTAATCCTTGTGTTCCTATTGATCTTGTTCATATTCCAATTGATGAGAGGACATCTATGGATGGAATTAGAAAGGCAGAATTGATGAAGAAACTACATGAGCAGGTTCGACTACATATTGAGGAGAAAACAACAAAGTATGCTAAACAAGCTAACAAGGGGCGAAAGATGGTCAGGTTTGAACCTGGAGATCTTGTTTGGATTCATATTAGCAAGGGCAGATTTCCAAGCAAACGTAAGTCCAAGTTGATGCCAAGAGCTGACGGTCCATTTCGTATTATAGAGAAGGTGAATGACAATGCGTATAAGGTAGATCTTCCTGGTGATTACAACGTATCAGCTACTTTTAATGTGAAAGACTTATCTCCGTACTTGGATGATGATGACGATTCTGATTTGAGGACAAATCATTTTCAACCCGGGGCTGATGATGTGCATCATGGGAATTATAATCCATCTCGTAAAGCTGAATCTAATATGCAAGAGGATTCAGATGGTCCAATGACAAGAGCGAGAGCGAAACAACTACAACGGGCCTTGACGAATCAAATTGCAATGATTGAAGCTGCGTCGGAGTTAAAAATTAGCAATCAGTTTGAAATTTGTTCAAGGGTGCTTATTTGCCTACAATTGGAACTTGGAGATGGGAAAAGCCCTTAATGGTTCTTTTCATGCTGTGCTACTTGTATTTGGATTGATAATGCAAGTGAAGGAATTGATGCTGTTTACGGTCAGAACAGTAGATGGATTTGAACCCGAATTTGAAGTCATCCAATGCATGTGAAAAGAAGATTTATGTAGGTAAAATTCAAGTTCAGAACGTGATCTTTCTATATTGTCCAACCATGAGTGCATTGGACTTTTGTGTCAAAAGTTATGGCTGTTTTTAAATTTCGTCTGCATATGTTTTAGAAATGTCAACAAAAAAACGTGTGTTAGTTAAATGTCTACTTGCTTTATTAAAAGTCTAGTTTTTAGGCTTGACTTCTGTCATGTTGAATTCACCTAACTTTGGAGGGATGTTCCAAAGATAAATATGTATCAGAATATGAAATAAACACTTTTGGCCAAGATTTGAAAACTTAATTCAGAGAATTAAGAGTTGTTCTTCCAAATTCGTTTTTGTGAAGAACCCTACCTGACTTATCACTCTTCAATCACAAAGAGTGTGGCGTCGAAATCCTAGACTGATCTTTGTGGCGTCCAGATCGACTTATCAAAGTATCATTCTAGTCTATCCTCCATCTTATTTACCTTAAATCACTACAATCCAGCCTAAATACCAAAAGAAAGACAACACAACCAGACCCATCCTTCATCCATTTTCGTTAGAATCATAGTTGCCGATTTTCAAATCATTCACGGCACATCATGAACCCAAATTCAATGCAGAACACATAATTTGGTTGTGAATTAACATTCGCTTCAAACAACTCTATTTTGGTAGTGAATTTGAAATTCGTTGCAGACCATACAACCTCTGCAACGAATCCCAAATATGCTATAGAACACACAATTCAGCAACAAATTTTAATTCGCTCCATACACCTCAATTTCGCTAGCTAATTTGAAATTCATTGCAGACACTACAACTTCGACAATGAATCCTAAATTCACTGCAGAACACGCCATTCGGCAATGAACCCCAAATTCGCTGTCAGGCACACAATTGTGTAGCGAATGTAAATTCACTCAAAACAACTCAATTTCGACAATGAATTTCAAATTCGCTGCAGACCATACAACTTTGGTAGCGAATCCCATATTTGTTGCAGAACACACAATTTGGCATTGAATGTTAATTTGGTTCAAACAACTCAATTTTGGTAGCGAATTTCAAATTCGTTGTAGACCATACAACTTTGGCAGCGTGATGCGAACCTCGTGATCACGTGGTCACGCAACCCACATGCAAAGATAGCAACTCCTGGAAAGCCAAGTAAATCAGGTTTGATAGGAGTGTGACACAAAGATATCTTGTACCTAGGCACCAGCACTATTGGAAACGGCGACCCCCACCCAACGAATTTTGATTCGTGAACGAGAAGTATAAGGATGATGCCACGAAGACAGTTGTTCTTCGATAAGTCGTTTTTCAGTTATTTAAAGAACCATGTAAGGGAGATTATCTCACTAACACACACACACAAAGTGCGGCAAACAAGAAGTTTTATTAATCTGAATTGTCTAACCTTACTTGTCTGGTTATACCTGTATGTGGACTTATATGATGTCCACTTACAATTAAACCCAAATAATATAAATAAACCCTAAACTAAGAAGAAAATAATAAATAAATAAATAAATCTGAATTTAATATCCTAAATATGATAGGATCAAAGTTGTTGCCCTTTAGAAGTCCCATATAAGCTAGGAGAATCAAATCTGAAGGTGGAATTAATTTTGAAATCTTCTTTCCTTTTTGTAGCTAGGATGAATAAGGAATTCTTGTAAGAAAATGATTTTGAAACATTTATGAATCCTTGCCACACTTGGAAACTATGTTGCATCCTATTAAAGATCTTTGTAGAATTAGGAGATTTCCAAAATAAGCTGCCACATCCTATTAGAAATAGAATCCTAGCCAAATAGGAAGTCCACAAGTCAAAATGAAGTAAATAACAAAACTCGTACAACCTCTGTTGACCCTTGTTTGGATGCCTTACTGAACTCCGATTGACCTGATATTTAACCTAAGGCAGAACAACATATCAAGAGACTCCACATAAAATTTCAGCCTAATCTAATGCTAGGATTGAGAATTATAACTATTTCCATAAAACTAGATAGTTGCACATTTTACATCAAAATCCGAATTTGACCTTGTCTAGATTGTATCACAGCGAATCCTAAATTCACTGCAAAACAAACAATTCGGTAGCAAATGTAAATTCGATGCAAACAACTCAATTTCAGCATCGAATTTCAAATTTGCTGCGAAACCATACAACTTTGGCAATGAACCCCAAATTTGTTGCAGGACACATAATGTAGAAGCGAATGTTAATTCGCCGCAAACAAAATTTTGTCAGCGAATTACAAATTCGCTGCACATAATCAACTTTGACAGTGAATCCTAAATTCGATGCAGAACACACAATTTGGCAGCGAATGTTAATTCATTGCAACCAACTCAACTTCGGTAGTGAATTTCAAATTCATTGCGTACCTTACAACTTCAGCAACGAATCTCAAATTCATTATAGACAATGCCATTTTTTCATCAAATGCAGATTCACTGTAGATAACATGATTCGGCACCGAATTTCAAATGCATTGTATACCATACAACTTCGGCAGCGAATCCCAAATTCACTGTATACAACGCCATTTTTACAGCGAATGCAGATTCACTATAGACAACATGATTCGACAATGAAACTGATTTGCTGCAGGCAACATCATGCGAGAGCAAAACTAATTCGCTACTCACAACACAATTCGGCAACGAAAATTCCTTCACTATAGATAACATGATTAGTACTTAAAAGTGTATTTTTATCAAGGTTTTATATCATCATTTTGCACTTAAAGTATCAATAACTCCTTAACTAAAGCATGTTTTATAATAACATATCTAATAGTATAAGATACCTTTAATTTATGGTAAATGTTTATCTTAAATGCAGGCCTATCACATAAATGAAATGATTGATTGATGAGTTTAAGTACTAAAATTGAAAGGACAAAGAGAGGGCTAAACTTAGAAAGAGATGTTGGTTCAGTCCAAACTGGAACACTGCTCGATAATTGGGTCCTATCTGGAATTGTACATCTCAGATTTAGGTCTGATTTATATGGATGGAAAGATAAGACATAGGCCTAAAACTTTCATATGGAGTCCAAAATTTAAAAAGGCCATTTTCAAGTCCATATTATAGCAACAATAGAGAAGTCCAAATATGTCCTGCAGCCTAGACACTGTTTAGTTTCCGGCCCATATCTCGAGTTCTAGAAGTCCAAATGACCTCAATTGTTTTTCTTGAAAAGATGAGACAATTTTCTAGAACTTTCATGAGTATAGTTGGTTCAAATTCGAACGTTATCCATGGCGTTTTGTTCAGACAAGAAGATAAGGATTGTCACCAAGTCAAGATGTCGCCACCCACTCAACAATTAGTCATCAAATCAATAGTTCTAAATTTTAGCCTATAAAAGGAGGCATTTGCCATGCATTTAGGTATCTTGGTTGTTCAGATCAAGATCATGCTCTTTATTTCATTCTTTATATTTTTGTAATGTTTAAGTTTTATTTCATGTTATATTTTTCTTAATCTCTTGTTTATGCTTTTCATTTCCTTTACTATACTTATGTTCTTATGCTGTTTATTTATGTTTATCTTCTTCATTATGTTTAGCTAAATTAATTATGTCAATGTGAAAAGGTTTCGCTAATGGTGTTAGAATAGGTATAATATAAACTCAACATGGACTTCAATGTTTATATTCAAGAAAGTTTGTTATTAACATGTCTTATCTTTTTATCTTACTAATTCTTAATGCCTTTCTTGTTCAATGGTTAATCTAGATTTGTGTTGTACAACACTTGGTACAACAAATGCTGGCACTTTCACAGCCCAACCATATGGTATAACCTACACCTGTGCTATGAGAGGAACTTGATTTGTTGTTAACATAAGTTAGCATCATAAATTCCTGATAGTATTTCAAAGTATGGTGTTACTAAAATAAGATAATTAATATGATCATGTTAAAAAATTTATAATGAACTATTAAGGATAAAATCATCTGACTGGAACCTCTTTTGTGTGTGGTTTCCAGTTGATTAATAAAAAGAGTTTATACTATATTTATTTATAATACTATTAGTGGATCCTCTAACCTTGACTTTTGTTTTTATCACTGTTGAATCCTCACATTAATCTTACATCTCAAAGTCCTCTTTAACTTATTATTATTATTATTATTATTATTATTATTATTATTATTATATAGTTAACCTCCCCGTGGTTCAACCCCGGTCTAGCCGAGTTATTTATTACTTCAACACTCCTCACTTGGGAGAAGACATCAATCTTTGATCGTGTCAAGTTTTTGACGCCGTTGCCAGGGAGGTAAATTTCTGTACAAATTATAAATTTTGTTATATTTTCCTCCTTTCACTTTTCTTTTATCTAACTTTTGTTTCTTATGTTTTGTCTCATTTTCTTTTTTTTTTCTTTTCTTCTTTTTATTCTCTTCCTACACGTGCATGAGAGTTTGGTCATGTACATTAAATGATAGACTTTGTAGGGTATCCTCATCTTCTTTAGAAAACATAGATGAAGAGGATAATCAATTGTTTTATAATGAGAATAATTGGGTTAGAACACTTAGAGACTACATGAATCCAACAAGAACAATTGCGCGAACATGTATATTTTTTCCTCCTGATGCATCTCATTTTAATTTTAAGCCAAACATTATTCAACTTTTACCTTCTTTTCATGGCTTAGATCTAGAAAATCCATACTTGCATTTGAGAGAATTTGAAGTTTGTAACACTTATAAGGACTCAAATTGTAGCATGAACACCATCAAATTAAAGCTTTTCCCCTTTTCTTTAAAAGATAAAGCTAAAACATGGCTACAAAATTTGAGACCAGGATCCAGTCGTGCTTGGGATGAAATGCAACAACAATTTTTAAATAAATGTTTTCCATCTCACAAAACAAACTCGTTCAAAAGACAAATCACAACTTTCATTCAAAAACCAGGAGAAACATTTTACCAATGTTGGGATAGGTATCGAGACTTGCTTAATACTTGCCCTCATCATGATTTTGAAACATGGAGATTGGTTTCACATTTTTATAAAGGATTAACACCTAAAGATAGGCAAATGGTGGAATTGATATGCAATGAAACTTTTGAAGATAAAGACCCTGATGAAGCAATGGAGTACCTAGACTTGCTAGCTAAAAATGCTCAAAATCGGGACACTACAGGCACTTATGAACACCGAGTCAAACTCAACCTCATACATCTAGTGGAGGTATGTACAACCTTAGGGAAGATCATGACCTCCAAGCCAAATTTGCATCTTTAGCTAGAAAAGTCGAGGCACTTGAATGTAAAAAGAGTGCTCAATTAAAATATGTTCAAGACATTGTGTGTCAAATCTATGAAATAAATGAACATGCAACCAATGACTGTCCAACTTTGCCTCCATGAACACGCCCATGCTTTAAACAGTTTCGAAAGGCCCAATCATAACCCATACTCACAAACATATAACCCTGGTTGGAGAAATCACCCAAATTTCAGTTGGAAGAGTGATAACAATAATGCACAAACTTCACAACCACCATTTCAATCACACCATAATTCCCAAAATTCTCATGGATATGCACCTCCTTATGCTCCACCTCCTAGAACAAATCTTGAGGAAACATTTCATGCATTCATTGAAAAGCAAGAGACAATGAACACTCAATTTGCTCTAAGCATGGCAGATTTTAAAGATTTTCTTGCAAAATTCACATCTTCTCTCAGTTTTAAAGAGAAAGGTAAGTTTTCATCTCAGCCACAACAAAATCCAAAGGGGCAATACAATGCAAATGCAAGTAGTTCTGGAAGCCAACACACGAATCAAGTCAAATCAGTCATCACTCTTTGCAGTGGTAAGGTTATTGAAAAACCCACTCTTGAACCTTGTGAGAAAGATGATGAGTCAATCTTTGAGGGTAAGGAAGGGGTTGAATCTGAACATTGTAAAGAAAAGACTGATTCCTCGCCAACACTTCCATTTCCTCATGCCATGACCAAACAGGAAGCAATCAATGATGAAAAAGGCACCGAAAATGGTATCGCGGATCATTTGTCAAACTTGACAATAGATTTGACATTCGACATCATACGAATCGATGATTACTTTCCTGATGAATCTTTACTTTCTCTTAGTTCAATGCCTTGGTTTGCTAAAAATAACAATTTTCTTGCTTCAAGATTTTTGCCAGCTCATTTACATAACCAAGATAAAAGAAAATTTTTGAGTGACTTGCAAAACCTTTATTGGGATGACTCTTACTTATTCAAATATTATCCTGATCAAATATTTCAAAGATGTATTCCCGATAATGAGGTAAGTAGTGTCATTAAATTTTATCACTCTGAAACATGTGGGGATCATTTCTCGTAAAAAAAGACGACTGCAAAAATCTTACAAAGTGGATTTTACTGGCCCACCAAGTTCAAGGACTGATATGCATTTTGCAAAACCTGTGAAAATTGTCAAAATGTGGGATTTATTTCAAAACTTAGAGTCTTTAGATAATCTTCTATTGACTCTTAAGTCTCATCATAGTGGAGATGTGCACCGGGCAATTCATAATTTATGGCCCCATTTTCATAAAGAAAAAGCTCATCATAGTCTTGGGAATTTGATAAAAAAAAAAAAAAAGGACCATGTTTGCTAGTTTTTAAGAAAACTGGATGGGAAGCCAATCCCTGACCCATAAAGGGCGTTTAAACCATTATTGGACGTAAAACCAAGGTAAGATGTGAGCCACAATCACAACTACCTGTACATACACATGCTTTTTTTAAAAAAAAAGAACAAAAAAAACGAAGAAAGAGAGAAAGACTGCAGCCGGCTTCCATATAGATGATATGATTGCATTTTCTTTTTCTCATCTATAAAACCTTGTTTTTCTTCCCTTCATTTCTACTTAACCCATACAAGCATAGACAAGTATTGAAATGGCAGGATCCTCAGCTCTTAAAATAAAAAAATATTTGTGTTTTTTGTGGATCTAGTCTTGAGAAAGAAAAAGAGTGTATAGAATCCGCAAATCATCATGGTCAGATACTAATTGAGAGAAAGATTCATTTAGTATATGGGGGAGGCAGCCTTGGGTTAATGGGGATTGTGTCAACAGCTGCATTCTTAGGAGGCATTCAAGTTTTGGGGGTCATCCCCAAAGCTTTAGCAAAAGGGGACATCATTGGAAAAACAATTGGAGAGGAACTACAAGTCTCCACAATGTCTGATCGAACGAATACAATGTTTAAACACGTTGATGCCTTCATTGCCTTACCAGGTGGTCTAGGTACATTGGAAGAGATCTTTCATATTTCCTCTTGGGCCTAACTGCACATTCACCATAAACCCATATGTTTGTTAAATGTTAATGGTTTTTATGATAAGTTGTTGTCTTTTCTTGATCATGCTGTGGAACAACAATTTCTAACATCTTCGGCACGACAAATCATAATCTCTACTACTATTACTGAACAATTGATTGACCAACTACAATCTTTCATCCCTATAATTGATCCCTCCATGAGTCACATAAATTGGTCAACTAAGGAAAGTCGTAAAAAGCTTAGATTGGATTTGAGCTTCGTTTGTAAAAACTTTGTGTCTTTTGGTTTTATTATTGTGTTTTGTTGTTTCTTATATTTGTTTAAGTGTGTTTTAGGTTTGTCAGTGTTCGCTATTTTAGGTGATGTCTTCTATACTCTATCTTTCTACCTTAAGACATTGAGGACAATGTCTCATTTTGGTTGGGGGGGAAAGGGTAGTAGTTGATATTAAAAAGAAAAAACTTACTAACTGTTTTTGCTATTATAAAAACCATTTGACAAAACTATTATTACTAGGATGGCAGAGTAAGGGAGAATTTACTCTTGAGATGCATATTAGAAAACATTTTTCAATGGTTATTTGCAATATTCATAACAAGGTCTATCACATACTTCTCTTCAAATTTCAGGTTTACAAACTCTCGCATTATTATCAATTGATTATGCTCAAATACTCATTTAACAAGTATTCTTAAATCTTTATTTTCACACACACACTTTAACATATGATTGTGGTTTGCACATTGGATTATCACATTATTTATGTTCTTTTGTTAAAGGTAACAACTAAGGAAAATGGATAGTATATAATTTGCAAAAAAAAAAAGCAGAAAAAAAAATGATAATAAATGTCATTAAATAAATAAATAAAAACGTAGATAAGTTTGGTTTCGTAGCCTCCCTAACCTAAGCAATTAAGCCCGAAAGGGTGTTTTAACACCTAATACCCTAAAGTCAACTAACTTGGGAGCTATTGGCCCAATGCTTATTACATGGGTTTAGGCGAAAAGCTTCAGGGAATCAAACATTAAACTATCTATGTATCAGTATCTGCAACCCGAGTTATTAAGCTCTTAGGGGTGTCTTAACACCTAATGCCCTAGGACCAACTGGTTTGGGAGTCATTAGCCAAAAGCTCGTTACATGGGTTAAAGATGCATTGTGTTTTAAGTTATATGTATATATTAAAAAAAAAAAAGATAATAATCTCAACCCAAGGAAGTTAACCTTAAACATTAGAACAAAAAATTTGTTTTCTTCCAAGTAAAGCCCTATATCTATATGTTGATATTTTGAGCACAAAAGAAAGGTTTATTAATATCTTGTTTAAGAGGCATTGAGCAGATATATAAAGTTAATGAGAGTTTGTTTATCTAGTTAGATTAATGGAAGTTGAATGATGAATACCTTGCTTTGTGGAATTTGCAAATTATTTTTCTATTTTAACGCTTTGATTACTAAGGACTAGTAATAAGCTAGTTGGGAGGTGTGATTAGTACTTAAAAGTGCATTTTTTTCAAGGTTTTATATTATCATTTTGCACTTGAAGTATCAATAACTCCTTAACTAAAACATGTTTTATAATAACACATCTAATAATATAAGATACCTTTAATTTATAGTAAATGTTCATCTTAAATGCAGGCTTATCACATAAATGAAAGGATTGATTGATGAGTTTAAGTATTGAAATTGAAAGGACAAAGAGAGGGCCAAACTTAGAAAAGAGATGTTGGTGCAGTCCAAACTGGAACATTGTTCGGTGGTTCTATTCTGATGTTAACAATGATGTTTTGTTCAGACAAGAAAATAAGGATTTTCACCAACTCAAGAGTTGGTCACTCACTCAACAATTAGTCATCAAATCAATAGTTCTAAATTTTGGCCTATAAAAAGAGGCATTTGCCATGCATTTAGGCATCTTGGTTGTTCGGATCAAGATCATGCTCTTTATTTATTTCTTTTTATTTTTGTAATGTTTATGTTTTATTTCATGTTATATTTTCCTTAATCTCTTGTTTATGCTTTTCATTTCCTTTACTATACTTATGTTCTTATTTTGTTTATTTATGTTTCTCTTCTTCATTATGTTTACCTAAGTTTATTATCTCAAGGTGTAAAGGTTTCACTAATTGATTAGTACTTAAAAGTGCATGTTTATCAAGGTTTTATATCATCATTTTGCACTTGAAGTATCAATAACTCCTTAACTAAAACATGTTTTATAATAACAACTTTGATATTATAAGATACCTTAATTTATGGTAAATGCTCATCTTAAATGCAGGCCGATCACATAAATAAAAGGATTGATTGATGAGTTTAAGTATTGAAAGTTAAAGGACAAAGAGATGGCCAAACTTAGAAAAGAGATGTCGGTGCAGTCCAAACCGGAACATTGCTCGGTAATTGGATCATATCTGGAGCTCTAGATCTCGGATTTAGGTCCATTTTATATGGATGGAAAGGTAAGACAAAGGCCTACAACTTTCATGAGGAGCCCAAGATCTAAGAAGGCCGTTTTGAAGTCCAAATTGAAGGAACAACGAAGAAGTCCGAAGTTGTCCTGCAGCCCAGACACTATTTAGTGTTCAGCCCATATCTTGAGTTCTAGAAGTCCAAATGACCTCATCTTTTTTTTGTTGGAAAGCTGAGACAATTTCCTAGAACATTCCTGAGGATTCTGGGCAAATTATGATGTTATCAATGACATTTTGTTCAGACAAGAAGATAAGGATTGTCACCAAAGTCAAGATGTGGTCACCCACTCATCAATTAGTCAACAAATCAATAGTTCCAAATTTTGGCCTATAAAAGGAGGCACTTACCATGTATTAAGGCATCTTGGTTTCCAGATCAAGATCATGCTCTTGCTTTCTCTCTTTGTATTGCTTATGTTTTGCTTTCATTAATATCAAGTTTATGCACTTCATTTCCTTTCCTTTACTTAGTTAACTTCTTTCTCATTTATGTTCTTATCTTGTTCATTTATGTTTCTTTCTTTCATTATGTTTAGCTAAGTTAATTATGTCAAGGTGAAAAGGGTACACTAATGGTGTAAGAATAAGTATAATATAAACTTAACATGGACCTTAATGTTGGATACTAACATGTTTTATATTTGTTATCTTGTTCACTTTTAATACTTTGCTTGTTAAATGGTTAATCTAGATTTATGTTGTATAACACTTGGTACAACAAATACTTGGTACTTTCATAGCCCATACTGTATGGTATAACCGACACCTGAGCTATGAAAGGAACTTGATTTGTTGTTAACATAAGTTATAATCATGAATGCCTGCCAACATTTACAAGTATTAGCTTTATTCGAATAAGATAATTAATGTAATCATGTTAACAATTTATAATCTGATTGGAACCTCCTTTATGTGTGGTTTCCAATTGAGTAATAAGAGTTTATATTATACTTGTTTGAAGTACCATTAGTGGATCCTCTAACCTTGACATTTGTTTTATCATTGTTTAATCCTTACGTTAATCTTTCATCTCAAAGTTCTCATTAATTTCTTCATCTTCTGCTTTCATCATTATTATTATTATTATTTACATTCTGTTTATATTATATAATATATATATATTATCTTTTCATAAAACTCGGTATATAGGCTGGAAACCTGTGACCCGATCTTTAGATCATTCTCAGGTATAACAACGTCACGTACTGAGTATAATAATAATTATTATTGTTATTATTATTGTTGTTGTTTGTTGTTGTTGTTGTCTTGTTATTTATAATTTATACAATTAACCTCTCTGTGGTTCGACCCCGGTCTTGCCGGGCTATTTATTACTTCGACACTCCTGCACTTGGGAAAAGACATCAAGCTTTTGGTCGTGTCACTAATGGTGTTAGAATATGTATAATATAAACTCAACATGGACCTTAATGTTTAATATTAACATGACTTGTCTTTTTATTTTACTAATTCTTTATACCTTGCTTGTTAAATGGTTAATCTAGATTTGTGTTGTATAACACTTGGTACAACAAATGCTTGGCACTCTCATAGCCCAACCGTATGGTATTACCTACACCTGTGCTATGGAAGGAACTTGATTTGTTGTTAACATAAGTTAGCATCATGAATTCCTGATAATATTTAAAAGTTTGGCGTTACTTAAATAAGATAATTAATATGATCATGTTAGCAATTTATATTGAGCTATTAATGATAAATCATCCGATTGGAACCTCCTTTGTGTGTGGTTTCCAGTTGAATAATAAGAGTTTATACCATACTTGTTTGAAATACCATTAGTGGATCCTCTAGCCTTGACACTTGTTTTTATTATTGTTTAATTCTCATATTGATCTTCCATTTCAAAACTCTCATCAACTTATGTTTCTTTTTCTTCTTTATTATTATTATTATTATTATTACTATTAATATTATTATTACTATTCCTATTATTGTTACTATTGTTATTGTTGTTGTTGTTGTATTATTGTTATTTATAATTTATACAATTAACCACCATGTGGTTCAACCCCGGTCTTGTCGGGTTGTTTATTACTTTGATACTCCTACACTTGGGAGAAGACTTCAATCTTTTGGTCATGTCACCCATTTTGGAAAGAGTGCCCCTTTCTCTCTCCTTGATGTAGTTATACCCCTTTCAAATGCAAAAGGATGTTTGGACGTTGGACCAAGGCTGTCCTTATCCCCCTTTTGGGTTACCTTGGGCAGGTTTCTATTTCCATTCTCCCTTAGGATAGGTTGGTCCAACAATAATTTTTTGTTAGATTTGATAGTGTTGTTGCCGATTTAGAAATAAACAACCATAGACTGCGTTGCTGCTGATTCAGAAATTGGCAACGAGAATTGCGCCACTGTCGATTCCAAAATCGGTAGCCAAAAACTGTGCCACTGCCAATTCTAAAATCGGCACCCAAAAACTTTGTTGTTGCCGATTCTCAAATCAGTAGGCAAGTACTGTGCCGTTGTCGATCCTGAAACCGGCAGCCAAAAGCTTTGTTGCAACCAATTTTGAAATTGGTAGCCAAGTACTATGCCACTGTCGATCCAAAAATCGATAGCTAAACTTGTCATTTTCGATCTAGAAATCGACAATGATGATGGAGTCATTTTACCATAGATCTTTGTTTTTGGTGTTTACACAACCTCTGAATCAGCACCATCACAGTTATTGGCTGCTAATTTTTGAATCAACAGCAAAACAGTTTTTGATTGTCGATTCCTAAATCGAAAACAACACAGTTTTTGATTGCTGACCTATGAACCAATAGCGTCACAGTTCTTGGTTGTTGTTTTTTGAATCGATGGTAACATAATTTTTGGCTGTCGATTTCTAAGTCGGTAGCAATGCAGTTCTTGACTGTAGATTTTTGAATCGACAAGGACATAGTTTTTGCTACCGATTTCTGAATCGGCAGCCACACAATTTTTGCGACTGATTTTTGAATCGGTAGCAACTTAGTCTAATTAAAAGTTTAGGGAAACAAATCAGATTGTCTTAAGGAGCTAGGAGGGAGGGGCAAAACCAATTTTGGAGAGAACAAAACAGAGATAACAACACATCTAAACCAACCCTAGACACCCCACCTCATTTAATTGGGAGTATAAATGCAAGGAGGGAGAGAAGGTGACCCTTCCTCTTCCTAAAGTTGTTTGCACCAGATGCATGTTCAACTGCATGTTTCTCTGCTCTTCCTCCTTCCCAACATAAACTTAAACCAAACCAGTATAGAGTGCCTCTATGAACGTGTGTGAGAGAGAGAATTGAGACCTTAAGTGAAGGCTAAACAACTGCTTAAATGGAAGGGAAAAGGGGCTGGAATGGGTGGGAAGAAATAGACAGAGAAAGAGAATCGAAAAAGGAAGAAAAAAAGGAAGAACCGGGAGAAGGAGAGAAGGAAACAAAAGAAAGAGAATCCAAAAAGGTAAAAGAAGGGGGAGAACCGGGAGAAGGCGAGAAGGAATACTACCAAACTGTCCAGATCCACTTAGATTCAAAAGGTTTGGGTCATGTAGTCTGATTAGTACTTAAAAGTGCATTTTATCAAGGTTTTATATCATCATTTTGCACTTGAAGTATCAATAACTCCTTAACTAAAGCATGTTTTTTAATAACACATCTAATAATATAAGATACCTTTAATTTATGGTAAATATTCATCTTAAATGCAGGCCTATCACATGAATGAAAGGATTGATTGATGAGTTTAAGTATTGAAATTGAAAGGACAAAGAGAGGGCCAACCTTAGAAAATAGATGTTGATGCAGTCCAAACTGGAACATTGTTTGGTAATTGGGTCATTTATAGAGCTGTAGATCTTTGATTTAGGTTTGCTTTTATATGGATGGAAAGGTAAGATATAGGCCTACAACTTTCATGGGAGTCCAAGAATTAAAAGGGCCTTTTTCAAGTCCAAATTATAGCAATAATGGAGAAGTCTGAATCTGTCCTGTAGCCCAAACATTATTCAGTGTTCATCCCATATTTCGAGTTCTAGAAGTCCAAATGACCTTGTTTATGCTTTTCATTTCCTTTACTATACTTATGTTCTTATGTTGTTTATTTATATTTCTGTTCTTCATTATGTTTAGCTAAGTTTATTATGTCAAGGTGTAAAGGTTTCACTAATGGTGTTAGAATAGGTATAATATAAACTCAACATGGACTTCAATGTTTATATCCAAGAAAGTTTATTATTAACATGTCTTATCTTTTTATCTTATTAATTCTTAATATCTTGCTTGTTAAATGGTTAATCAAGATTTCTGTTGTATAACACCTGGTACATCAAATGCTTGGCACTTTCACAGCTAACCGTATGGTATAACCTACACCTGTGTTATGAAAGGAACTTGATTTATTGTTAACATAAGTTAGCATCATGAATTCCTAACAATATTTAAAAGTACGGTGTTACTTAAATAAGATAATTAATATGATCATGTTAAAAATTTATAATGAGCTATTGAGGATAAATCATCTGATTGGAACCTCCTTTGTGTGTGGCTTCCAGTTGATTAATAAAAAGAGTTTATACTATACTTATTTCTAATACTATTAGTAGATCATCTAACCTTGACATTTGTTTTTATCATTGTTGAATCCTCACATTAATCTTACATCTCAAAGTCCTCTTTAACTTATTATTATTATTGTTATTATTATTATTCATAATTTATATAGTTAACCTCCTTGTGGTTCGATCCCGGTCTTGCCGGGTTATTTATTACTTCGACACTCCTGCACTTAGGACAAGACATCAATCTTTTGATCGTGCCATAGTCTCCTCACCCCTTGTTCTTGAGACCCATAACCAAAAATGATGAAGGAGTTCCTAAGAAAATTGACCCAAGACCCCTAAGCTAGTTGTAAAGGAAACTAAAATCAACTAAAAGAACAAGGAAACAAAGACAAAATGAGGCCAATTTCCATAATATCTAACAAATAAAAATAAATAAAATGGAAAGACCAAACATGATAGAGGGTCGCCCATAGCTATGGGGTTGGCCAGAATGGATTGTGTAAGAGAATGCATGTGTGTGTTCATGTTAAGAGCATGTAACTCTACTAGGATTTAATGATAGACATGTGCTGAATTGAAAATGCATGTGTGTTTTCATGTTAAGATCATGTAACTATGCTGGGTTTTGATGACTTATATGTGTTAGAATTGAAAATGCATGTGTGTGTTCATGTTAAGATCATGTAACTCTGCTAGGATTTAATGACAGATTATGTGTTGGAATTGAAAATTTATATATGTGTTTATGCAAAAATCATGTGACTTTGCTGGAACCTAATGACAAATTGCGTGTTTGTAGTGAATTAGCATTCGCTGCCAAAAGTGTGTGTTTTGCAACGATTTTGTGATTCGCTGTCGAAATTAAGTTGTCTAGAATTAGCATTCGTTGCTAAAAGTGCGTATTCTGCAGTGAAATTGTGATTTGCTCCTAAAATTGAGTTATCTGTAGTGAATTAGCATTGGCTTCCGAAAGTGTGTGTTCTCTAGTGAATTTGTGATTCGCTGCCAAAATTGAGTTGTTTGCAACAAATTAGCATTCGTTGTCGAGATTGTGTTGTCTGTAGTCAATCAATGTCCGTTGCTGAAAATATGTTGTTTACAACAAATTTGTGATTTGCTGCTGAAACTGAGTTGTGTGCAGCAAATCAACATTTACTGCTGAAAGTGTGTTCTACAGCGAAATTGTAATTCGCTGTTAAAATTGAGTTGTCCATAGTGAATTAGCATTCATTACCAAAAGTGTGTTGGTAGCAGCGAATCAGCGTTCCCTTCCAATGTTGTGTTGTCTACAGCGAATCAGCATTTGCTCCTGAAAGTTTGTGGTCTACTACGAATTTGTGATTAGCTGCCGAAATTGATTTGCTTGTAGCGAATTAGCATTGGCTACCAAAAGTGTGTTAGCCGTAGCGAAGTAGCATTCGTTTATGAAATTGAGGAGCCTAAAGTGAAACTGTTTTCGCTGCCAAATTGTGTGGCCTGTAGTGAACCCATTTTCGCTGCCGAATTGTGCGGCCTGCAGCAAAGCGGTTTTCACTATCAAATTGTGCGGCAAGCAGCAAACTAGTTTTTGCTGTCGATTTTCTACAATAGTGTAATATCCCCATATTCATGATAAAGCAACAATCTTATGTTAAATGATAAATAGAGTAATTGTGTGTGTGTTAAAATTTATCAAAATTTTCACTAAAATTTCGGCAAAGTCTCCCCTGTATCGGGAGGTCCCAAGTGATCAACATACAACTTGTTTACACTTCTAATATCCCGCTTCTCCTAACTTAATTCAACAAAACATCATCATTCATGTCAACCACAATATTTATGATCTACATTGAACAACAATTATCATTATGGATGGATGAAAGATATAAACATGCATACATGGAACATGGTTATACAAATGACATAATTAAATTCTTCTATTCAAGTTTAAACATCAATTATACAAATTAAGTTATATAAAAGTTGTAATGTTACAAAATATAACATACTCCCTAGAACCTAGATTACAGAAAGTAAACATAAGCTAGAATCTACTATTGATGTGCATGCGATGGTATTGAAACAAAATACATATTATTGAAACATGAATATCACAATAATATAGCAACACAAAGATCCAACAATTTAAAAAGGCAAACATGCATTCATATTTTATTCACTTCTCCTTTCTAGTTTTCATTAGAAACTCTTTCTCCTTCAACTACTAAAAACCGTTTCCTATTCCATTATCAACCTCCATTCAATATTTCATAAGATCAACCATGATTATTTCTGCTTAACACATTACCGATACCAATTTCACGGGTATCTCCTTACACGGGATCCTAATATACACTAAATGTATGCTAGCCAATACATGGTGACCCCCCTTACTCGGTATCCTATCACACACTAAATGTATGCTAGTCAATACATGTTGATCCCCTTATGACATGACCAAAAGATTGATGTCTTCTCCCAAGTGCAGGAGTGTCGAAGTAGTAAATAACCCGGCAAGACCGGGGTCTAACCATAAAGAGGTTAATTATATAAATTATAAATAACAACAACAACAACAACAACAACAATAACAATAACAATAACAATAACAATAATAATACTACTACTAGTAGTAGTAGTAATAAAGAGGACTTTGAGTTGTAAGATTATTGTGAAGATTAAACAATGATAAAAACAAATGTCAAGATTAGAGGATCCATTAATGCTACTTTAAACAAGTGTAGTATAAACTCTTATTACTCAACTAGAAACCACACACAAGAGGTTTCAATCAGATTATAAATTGTTATCATGATTACATTAATTATTGGTTCCTTCTAGGTGCAGTTCTTGTAATGTTTTTAGGCATAACTTAGCTACATGTCCGGCTAATCTGAATGATAAGGCAAATAATGATGGAAGAGACTAAGCTAAAAAAATAAAGTGGTTGAAAGGACTAACTCAGAGTATAATATGCTTAACAAACTTTAATGGCAGGAGGTTGGAAAGAAAAAGAAGAGCAATCACAAGACTATGCCTAATATCTCTAGTGTAGTAGAAGGGACACAATTAGTGAATGACAAGGTGAATCAGGTTGTAGATTGCATTATGAGTGAATCAGGTTGTAGATTGCATTATGAATTGTCCACATAATGAATTGGTGAACTTTCAGAGCATTATATGTGATTCCTTGCCACAAGGAAATGTTGATCCAGAAGTTTGCATGAACACAAGTGTTTTTGCCTTGCTCGGGTTCTTCAGCCAATTATGAAGATTGTATGATAGCGGAAGTTTGGAATACCTAAGTGGAGAATGTATCTGATGATGATTGTCTTAAAGAAACAAGCCTTGATGCGAATCTCGTGATCACGTAGTCACACAATCCACAATCAAGATTGAGATCTGATCCTGGAAAAGCCGAAATAGATTTGATATGAGTGTGAGTGTGACACAATGGAAACATATCCCAAGGCACCAACACTATTGGAATGAGTAGAATGACACCACAAAGCCAATTAATCTTCGATAAGTCAGTTCAGTTCATTCAAGAACTAAAGAATGCAAGAATCACTCTCACACGTTAAAACTAAAAAATTCAGAAGTAATAATCATCAAAGCTACCAAAATTTAGGTTACATGTATTTAAATAGTTCTCAAAAGTAACTCTAATGGATCTACCTTTGTGGGCTGAACTGGCCCAAAAACTCTAAACTGCAAAGCCCATAACCTGATCCAAACAAGCCTTGGACCCTAGCTCAAAACAAAGTTTTAATTAAGCCCAAACATGAAAGAAAATAATAAAAATAACTAAGTTGTCATTAAATACCACTAGCCCTTCTTTTCTTGTGTAGCTAGGATGAATAAGGAATCCTTATAAGAAAAGGATTATGAAACATTAATGAATCCTTGCCACACTTGTAGATTATATTGCAGTTCATTAAAGATCCTTGTGGAACTAGGAAATTCCCAAAACCAGCTGCCACATCCTTGTAGGAAAAGAATCGTAACCAAATAGGAAGTCCACAAGTCAAATGGAAGTAAATAACCAATTTGTATAGCTTTTGTTGACCAGTATTTTCAACCCAGCGTAGGAAAACATGTCTGGAGATTAACCTGAATTTTCAACCCAGGGTAGGAAAACATGTCTGGAGAGTTCACATAAAATATTAGCCCAATCTAATGGTCGGATTGAGAATTATGATTGCTGTCGTAAACTTGGATCGTTGCACTTTTTACGCCAAAATCCGAATTTGACCTTACTTGGGTCGTATCACAAGGCTGAACCGTTTTAAGCCCTTACCATAAATTCCCTATGTTTTCGACTAGCATTGATAACCAACTAGCAAGTAAAGTTAAAGACTCTCTTGAGGATAGGAAGAGAAGGGATCCTAATGAGAAGGGGCTCCTTGCGCGGGGGCATTTCAAGGTAATTTTATACTCGTAGTTGGTTTTAGCATCCTTTTTTTTTTAATATCTTTATCAAAATTTGGAATATCAGAGGTTTGAATGACCTCATAAAACATTTAGCTTTTTGTTGTCTTGTACAAAAGCATTCAGTAGCTCTTTTTGGCTTAGTTGAAACACGTGTTAGAGATGTGAATAAAGATAGTGTTTCTAGACTTCTTTTTTAGAATTGGTCTTACTTGTTTAATTATGATCAATCTACTGGTGGTCGTATTTGAATATGTTGGGATCCTAATATGTTGAAGGTTGATCAATCTAATGGTTGACAATATTTAGGTATATTGGAGATACTTCTCCTTCTAAACAAGAGGCTTTGTGGGCTGAAATTGTTAATCGTAGTATTGCCTAAGAGACTATTTTGTGGATTCTGTTGGGGGATTTCAATGTTATTCGATCACTCGATGAGAAGTGTAGTGGCACTACATCATCGTCGGGGTGGCAAAATGACCTCAACAATTATGTGATTCAATCATGTCTGAAAGATCTCATATTCACGGGCTCTAGATTCACTTAGACAATCGGCAAAGTAAATGTCAAACGAAATTGCTAATTTACTGGTTTAGAAACTTGTTTTCTTACATTTGGTATGTCAGATCACTCTCCTATGTTAGTTAAGATGGCAAGTTTGCCGAAAAGGAAGATTTGATTCAAGTTCTTTGATTTTTAGGCTTATCATCCTCTTTCCCCCCCTGATTTCCCAGGCTTGGTGTAAGGAGGTCACGAGCACTCTTATGTTTGTTTTGTGTAACAAGTTGAAAAATGTTAAAGGGGTTTTGAAAGAGTTTTAATTAGAAGTACTTTGGTAAGCTTTCAGAGAGGATGTTAGAGGCTAAGTGAAAGATGGATGAGGCTTAATATATGATGCAAACAAATCCTTTAGAATTAGAGATCTATAGAGCTGAGCCTCTTATTAATATCTGAAGCTAAAAGAGGTTCCTTAGGTAAAAGTCTTGGCTGTAATGGTTGAATCTGGGTAATAAAAATTCAAACTTCTTCTTCAATTCGGTGAAAGGTTATTACAACCACAACAAGATCCTCTCTATCCATGATGAAAGTGGGATGTGTTTTACAGATGCAACAGAGGTTTGGGATACTATTATAAGTTACTTTCAAAAGCTTTTGGGGGGTTCTAGTTCTGAAGTGGTTCTTGATTCTTCTATGCTTTATGGGGCTCTCCCTAGATTTGCTCTCAAAGTATGATCCTTGATAATCTTATTACCGATGAAGAAATTTAAATGATCATATTCTATCTTAAGGATAATAAGGCTCTTGGTCCAGATGTGATGCGACCTTCGTGATAACGTTGTCACGCAACCCACAATCAAGATTGAGATCTGATCCCAGAAAGCCAAAATAGGTCTGATAGGAGTGTGACACAATGAAAACCTGTCCCAAGGCACCAACACTATTGGAATGAGTAGAATGACGCCACGAAGCCAGTTAATTTGATAAGTCAAATTAAGTTCGTTCAAGAACTGAAGAAGACATGAATCACTCTCACACGTTAAAACTGAAAAATTCAGAAGTAATAATCATCAAAGGTTGCTGAAATTTTTGTTACATGAATTTAAATAGTTCTTGAAAAATTAATCCTATTGGACCCCTTATATGGAAATTAAGTGGTCTATACCAAAATCATTAAGTGAGGTAAAGAGTTTCCATGGGTTAGCTAGTTTTATAGGTGTTTTGTGTAAGATTTCAGTACATTAGCTATACCCATGAATGAAGTTGTTAAGAAGTCAATTGGGTTTAAATGGGGGAGGAGTAGGAATTGGCTTTTTTTCTTTTGAAATAGAAATTATGTTCTGCACCTGTTTTGGTTTTATTTGACTTTACAAAAGCATTTAAAATAGAATGTGATGCTTTGGAATTGGAAGAGGTGTTGTTTTAATGCAGGATTAAAGACCTATTGTATATTTCAGTTAGAAGTTAAGTGGAGTGACCTTGAACTATTCCACTTATGAAAAGGAACTATATATGTTTGTAAGAGCGCTTGAGACATGACAATATTACTTGTGGCTAAAAGAGTTCATATTCCATTCAAATCATGAATTCTTGAAGCATCTGAAAGGAGAAGGTAAGTTGAGTAGCAGACATGCAGTCATTGAAACTTTTTCTTATGTAATCAAGTTAAAGCAAGGCAAAGAGAACATAATGGCTAATGCACTTTCGTGCAGGTATGTTCTTTTAAACACCATGAATACTAGATTGCTAGGCTTTGAATATGTGAAGGGATTGTATGTTAATGATTCTGACTTATCAATATTTATAATGAATTCAGACATTTAGCTTTTGGTAAGTTTTATTTGATAGATGTCTACTTTGTTCACACATAATATATTATGTGTTCTTACTAGTTCTTTGCTTGAATTGGTTGTTTGTGAAGCACGTAGGGGTGGTTTAATGAGTCATTTTGGGGTTGCAAAAACTTTGGATGTTTTGCATGAACATTTTTATTAGTTAAGATGGAAAGGGACGTGCAACGAATCTATGAACAATGCATTGCTTGTAGAAAGGAAAAATCTAGAGTACAACCGCATAAACTGTATACACCATTGCATGTGCCTATTCAACCTTGGGTCGATATCTTATTAGACTTTGTTTTAGGTTCACCTAGGTCAAAGAAAAGTAGAGACTATTTTTTATTGTTGATGATAGGTTTTTTCTAAAATGATGTATTTCATTGTATGCCATAAATCTGATGATGGGTCTCAAATCGCAGACTTCTTTAGGAAAATTGAATGTTTGCATGATATTCCTAGGAGTATAGTGTCAGGTCGTGATGTTAAGTTCTTTAGCTATTTTTGGAAGACTTTGTGGGGAAAGCTGGGAACTAAACTAATGCGAACCTTGTGATCACGTGGTCATGCAACCCATAATCAAGATTGAGATATGATCCTAGAAAGCTAAAAGAGGTCTGATAGGACTGTGACACAATGAAAACCTCCCCCAAAACACCAACACTATTGAAATGAAGTAGAATGACGCCACGAAGCCAATTAATCTTTGATAAGTTAGATTTAGTTCGTTCAAGAACTGAAGAATACAAGAATCACTTTCACACGTTAAAACTGAAAAATTCAAAAGTAATATTAATCAATGGTCGGTGAAATTTTGGTTACATGATTTTAAATAGTTCTTGAAAAATTAATCCTAATGGATCTATCCTTTTCCGTTCAACTGATCCACATACAAAACTGACCCAACAAACCTAAACTGAAAAGCCCATAACCTGATCCAAACAACTCTTAGATCCTAGCTTTAATACAAAGTTTTAATTAAGCCCAAGCATGAAAGAAAATAAAAAAAATAATTAATCTATCATTAAATAGCACCAGCCCTTCTTTCCTTATGTAGGTAGGATGAATAAGGAATTCTTATAAGAAAAGGATTTTGGAACATTAATGAATCGTTGCCACTCTTGGAAATTATGTTTTAGCTCATTAAAAATTCTTGTGGAACTAGAAAATTCGCAAAACAAGTTGCCACATCCTTTTAGAAAAAGGATCCTTGCCAAATAAGAAGTCCACATGTCAAAAGGAAGTAAATAACAAAATTCATACAGTCTGTTCTGAACCATATCGCAAATCCTTTCCAAAATCTGAGTCACCTGAAAATCTACCCCAACATAGACAAATTCTCTGAAATCTATTAGTAAAGTTTCAGCTCAATCCAACGAGTGAATTTAGAGTTATGTTCAATAGTGTAAAACTGTACAGTAAAATATTTTACGTCAAAATTCGAATCTGACCTTGCTTGGATTGTATCACAAGGTTTAACCGTATCATAAACTCTTATTTTCAAAAACTCTTGTAAATATAACTTTATCCTAACTTTTATGTGTTTGAGCAAACAACATGTCTTCACCCGAAACACAAGTTTATTTCATAAATCCATGGCTACTAAACATTTAAGCTTAACCTTATATAATAGTTCAACTAGTAACCCTAATGAACCCAAAACTTGTGAGCTAATATTTATCCATTTATAATAAACTCAAAGTATGTTAACTAAACCTAAACATGAAAAAGATAATAAAAATAACAAATCTAACACACACTAAGTTGTTGTACCTAATGAAATAAGGGTGCATAGGAAGGGAGCAATGCAGTGTTGTATTCCTCTATTATTTATATGAATAGTCAATCACATGGAAACACCAAGAGAGATTTTCAATAATTTCTAGTGGTTCAATATGAGGTCCTTGAATTTGGGTAGAAAAATACCAAAGCACTCCCTTAGAGTAACTTCAATTGGAAAGCCTCTTGGGTATATAACTGGAAAGCCACGATGAGAAGGCATGGGTAGAAAAATACCAAAGCACTCTCTTAGAGTAACTTCAAATGGAAAGCCTATTGGGTATATAATTCATCTTATCTTATGAGTTGTGGAGATGAATGGGTCCCACTAATTGGTTTATCTGGTTACATTAGTTACTCACCCTCACTAGTCGCTAGGCAACTAGCGGAGAGGGTGAATTTTCTGATGGGGAACGTGTGTTACAAACTTGAGAATGTGAAGAAATGTGGTAATGGCAAGATATGAGGAATGTTGGGGCTAACTCAAAATCAAATAATGACAGTAGGGCCGAAAGGCCAAGGTGTATGATTATGAGGATCTTAAGAAGGACGTTGATGCTTTTGGTGATGGAGGTTTTGAGAATGAGAACATAGGCCATCAGAGAGGTTTTTGGCAACCTAGAAACCAAAATGATTTTGGGAATAAAACTAGAGGCCAATTCAAATGGAAGGAAAATTTTCATAACTAAAAATACCTACTTTTTAAGGTAAAAATGATCATGATGTGTATTTAGAGTGGAAGGAAAAGGTGGATTGGATTTTTGATTGTCATGGCTATTCAAAGGCGAAGAAGATGAAATTGGTAGTCATTAAATTTATAGATTATGCATTGATTTGGTGGGGTTATAATGTGATTAATAGGAGGAATGGAGAAAAGATAATAGCAACAAAGAAGGAAATGAAAGAGTTGATGAGAAGGCGATTTGTACCTAACTACGATTATAGAGATTTGTATATGAAATTGTAGGATTTGAATCGAGGTTCTAAATCCATGGATGAGTATGTCATTGAGATTGAGATTGCAATGATTCAAGTCAATGTGATTGAGGATAGGGAAGCAACTTTGGCTAGATTTCTTAATGTGCTAAATAGGGACATTACGAATGTTGTAGAATTAAACCATTATGTAGAGTTGAAGGACATGGTTCATATGACAATGAAGGTGGAGAGGCAAATAAAGAGAAGGGGCAACACATGTTTTCAAACCAACTCAGCTTCATCTCCATCAGCGTGATGATCGAATCTAAAGAGATGGTTGTCTAACCAAAACCTTATATGCATGCAAGGGCCAAACCACCTAAAGCTAAAAAGTATGCTCATATGGATGGGAAAGTGATGTGAATCTGATTCGATTTGGGCAATGAAAAAACAATCAGATTCAGATTCTAACGTAAAATGCACAACTATCCAGTTTCACGGCAATAGTTATAATTCTCAATCTGGAAGTTGGAACGGGCTGAAATTTTATGTCGAGTCTCTTGACATGTTTTCCTATCATAGGTTAAAATTTCATTTTATTCAGATAAGAAGATAAGGATATTCACAAAGTCAAGATGTGGCCACCCACTCAACAATTATTCATCAAATCAATAGTTCCAAATTTTGGCCTATAAAAGGAGGCATTTGCCATGCATTTAAGCATCTTGGTGTTCAGATCAAGATCATGCTCTTGCTCTCTTTCTTTGTATTTTGTAATGTTTAAGTTTTATTTGATGTTATATTAATCTCTTGTTTATGCTTTTCATTTCCTTTCCTTTATTTATATAATTATGTTCTTATCTTGTTTATTTATGTTTCTTTCTTTCATTATGTTTATCTAAATCTATTATGTTAAGGTGAAAAGGTTGCACTAATGATGTAAGAATAAGTATAGTATAAACACAACATGGACTTTAATGCTTGATACTAACATGTTTTATATTTATTATCTTGCTTATTAAATGGTTAATCTAGATTTCTGTTGAACAACCCTTGGTACAAAAACCATATAACCTACACCTGTGCTATAAAAGGAACTTAATTTGTTGTTAACATAAGTTATCACCATGAATACCTGATAATAGTTACAAGCATTGGCATTACATGAATAAGATAATTAATGTAATCATGTTAACAATTATAATCTGATTGGAACCTTGATTAGTACTTAAAAGTAAATATTTATCAAGGTTTTATATCATCATTTTGCACTTAAAGTCTCAATAACTCCTTAACTAAATCATGTTTTATAATAACAAGTCTAATACTATAAAATGCCTTAATATATGGTAAATGGTCATCTTAAATGCAGGCCTATTATATAAATCAAAGGATTGATTGATGAGTTCAAGTATGGAAATTAAAAGGACAAAGAGAGGGCCAAACTTAGAAAAGAGATGTTGGTGCAATCCAAACTGGAACACTGTTCGGTAATTGGGTCATATCTCAAGTTCAAGATGTCACAATGATCTCAAATTTTTACACAAATTCAGTAAGACATAGGCCTACAACTTTCATGTGGACAACAAGATCTAAGAAGGCCGTTTGCAAGTCCAAATTATAGCAACAACGGAAAAGTCTGAATCTGTCCTGCAGCCCAAACACTGTTCAGTGTTTCACCCGTATCTAGAGTTCTAGAAGTCCAAATGACCTCTATTTTTTTCCCTGGAAAGCTGAGTCAATTTCCTACAACTTTCATGTTTTCAAGTGGTCGCAGTTCTAATGCTAGCAATTTCGTTTTATTCAGACAAGAAGATAAGGATTTTCACAAAGTCAAAAGTTGGCCACCCACTCAACAATTAGTCATCAAATTAATAATTCCGAATTTTGGCCTATAGAAGGAGGCATTTGTCATGTATTTAGGGGCTTGGTTGTTCAGATCAAGAACTTGCTCTTTATTTCTCTCTTTATATTTTTTTTTTGTAATTCTTAAGTTTTGCTTTCATTAATATCTTGTTTATGCTTTTCATTTCCTTTCCTTTCCTTAGTTAACTTGTATCTTATTTATGTTCTTGTTTTGTTTATTTATGTTTCTCTTCTTCATTATGTTTAGCTAAGTTTATTATGTCAAGGTAAAAAGGTTACACTAATGGTGTAAGAATAAGTATAGTGTAAACTCAACATGGACCTTAATGTTTAATATTAACATGTCTTATCTTTTTATCTTAACTAATTCTTAATTCCTTGCTTGTTAAATGGTTAATCTAGATTTGTGTTGTATAACACTTGGTACAACAAATGCTTGGCACTCTCATAGCCCAACCGTATGGTATTACCTACACATGTGCTATGAAAGGAACTTGATTTGTTGTTAACATAAGTAAGCATCATGAATTCCTGAAAATATTTAAAAGTTTGGTGTTACATAAATAAGATAATTAATATGATCATGTTAACAATTTATAATGATATATTAATGACAAATCATCCAATTGGAACCTCCTTCGTGTATGGTTTCCAAATTGAGTAATAAAAGTTTATACTATACTTGTTTGGAATACCATTAGTGGATCCTCTAACCTTGACATTTGTTTCTATCATTGTTTAATCCTTACAGTAATCTTCCATCTCAAGGTTCTCATTAATTTCTTTTTCTTTTTATTACTACTACTACTACTACTACTATTATTTAAATTCTTGTTATATTTTATGTATGTTAAGTATGCTCTGTGTTTGATCAAGGATCCTGACATTGTTGGTCCTGCCTTGTTCATTCGCTAGAAATATGTTTATATTGTATAATATATCTCTTTGATTTTTTCATAAACTCAGTATATAGGCTAGAAACCTGTGACCCGATCTTTTAGATGATTCTTAGGTATAACAACGCCACGTACTGAGTATTATTATTATTATTATTACTATTAATATTATTATTACTATTACTATTATTGTTATTATTGTTGTTGTTATTATTGTTGTTGTTATTGTATTGTTATCTATAATTTATACAATTAACCTCTCTGTGGTTCGACCCTGGTCATGACGGGTTATTTATTACTTCGACACTCCTGCACTTGGGAGAAGACATCAATCTTTTGGTTGTGTCAAGTTTTTTGGCGTAGTTGTCGGGGAGGTAAATTCTTGTACAAATTATAGTATTTATTTTGTTTTCTCTTTTCACTTTTCTTGTATCTAACTTTGTTTCTTTTTCTTTTGTTTTCTTCTTCCTTTTATTCTCTTTCTACATGTGCATGAGTGTTTGGTCACGTACATTAAGTGGTAGACTTTGTAGGGTATCCTCATCATTTTCAGAAAATATGGTCGAAGAAGATAACCAGTCACTTCATAATAAGAATAATGAGAATAACCATGTTAGGACATTTAGAGACCACATGAATCCCACAAGAACAAGTGCACCCTCATGCATAATTTTCCCTCCTGATGCATCCCATTTTAATTTTGAGCCAGACATTATTCAACTTTTACCTTCTTTTCATGGCTTAGATCTAGAAAATCCATACTTGCATTTGAGAGAATTTGAAGAAGTTTGTAACACCTATAATGACTTAAATTGTAGCATGAATACCATTAAATTAAAGCTTTTTCCTTTTTCATTAAAAGATAAAGCTAAAACATTGCTACAAAATCTTAGGTCAAGATCCATTCATGCTTGGGATGAAATGCAACAACAATTTTTAAAGAAGTTTTTTCCATCTCACAGAACCAACTCTTTCAAAAGACAAATCATCACTTTCACTCAAAAACCAGGTGAAACATTTTACCAATGTTGAGATAGGTATCGAGACTTGCTTAATACTTGCCCTCATTATGGTTTTGAAACATGGAGATTGGTTTCACAATTTTATGAAGGGTTAACACCTAAAGATAGGCAAATGGTTGAATTGATGTGCAATGAAACTTTTGAAGATAAAGACCCTAATGAAATAATGGAGTACCTAGACTTGCTAGCTGAAAATGCGCAAAATTGGGACACTACGGACACTTATGAGGCACCAAGTAAAACCCAACCTCATACATCTAGTGGAGGTATGTATAACCTTAGGGAAGATCATGACCTCCAAGCCAAGTTTACATTTTTAGCTAGAAAAGTCGAGGCACTAGAATTGAAAATGAGTGGTCAATTAAAATTTGTTCAAAATGTTGTGTGTCAAATATGTGAAACAAATGAACATGCAACCAATGACTGTCCAACTTTACCTTCTTTCAAGGAATGCCTCCATGAACAAGCCCATACTTTAAATAGTTTTCAAAGGCCCAATCATAACCCATACTCGCAAACATACAATCCTGGTTGGAGAAATCACCCAAATTTCAGTTGGAAGAGTGATAACAATAATGCACAAACTTCACAGCCACCGTTTCAAGCACACCATAATTTCCAAAATTCTCATGGATACGCACCTCCTTATGCTCCACCTTTTAGAAGAAATCTTGAGGAAACATTGCATGCATTCATTGAAAAGCAAGAGACAATCAACACTCAACTTGCTCAAAGCATGAAAAATTTTAAAGATGCTCTTGCAAAATTCACATCTGCTCTTAGTTTTTAAAAGAAAGGTAAGTTTCCATCTAAACCACAGCAAAATCCAAATGGGCAATACAATGCAAATGCGAGTAGTTCTGGAAGCAACACATGGATCAAGTCAAATCAGTCATCACTCTTCGCAGTGGTAAGGTTATTGAAAAACCCACTCTTGAACCTTGTGAGAAAGATGATGAGTCAATCTCTGAGGGTAAGGAAGGGGTTGAATTTGAACATTGTAAAGAAAAGACTGATTCTCTGCCAGCACTTCCATTTCCTCATGCCATGACCAAACAAAGGAAAGTCAATCACAATTCTGAAATCCTTGAAACTTTCAAACACGTAAGGATCAATATACCTTTGTTGGATGCTATTAAACAGGTACCTTCCTATGCTAAATTTTTTAAAGATCTATGCACTGTGAAGAGAAAACTGAATGTGAAAAAGAAAGCATTTTTAGCCGAACAAGTAAGTGCTATTCTTCAGAACAATAATGCTTTGAAATATAAAGTGTAACAACCCCGATTTTCTACATTCTTTTTCGCGATACATTGGAAATTTTCAGGTAATTTTTTTTTTCTTTATACAGTTCCACCAAAATTTTGGCAAAGTCTCCCCTATACTAGGAGGTCCCAAGTTATCGACATATACCCTGTTTACACTTCTAATATCTCACATCTCCTCATAACTCAATTACGACCCAATCGTCCTGGGTCTCAACCCAACTTATTATCATCAACACAGCACATCTTATTCAATAACATCATATAATGTAGTTCAAATGAAAGATTCAATTTCAACTATAAACATGCATGGTTAAATAGGTACATAGAGTTTCAACCATTAGATTAAAGGCATACATTCAAATTTACATATTGATATTACATCTCAAGTTTTAAGAGATAAGTCTTTTAATTTACAAATAATTTACATGGTCAAAAGCAAAAGACAACTAAACTAGTATCACTCTTGACACAACCTTGATAGACCTGAAAATAAAAATTAACATGTACATATAATTATAAAAGATAGTAACAAGCAATAACAATGGCAGACAATAATCTCTACAGAATTTCTTTTGATATATATAAAATTAGGCATAAACCTCATTTACAACATATATATTTTCCATCTATTACCAATATCCATCTAATATCCTATCTTATTTGCCAAGAATAATTCCATTTTGGAAATCTCAACACAACTCAACGGTTTGCGAACACCATCTCCTATAAATCAATTCTCACTTAATACCAAGATATTCCTCTCTTGGTATCATTAACTTATCTCATTCTTTTGGAATAACTAATCCATATATTCCCTTTCTGAATCTGTTGCTAAAAGGTAATCACTGAAACTAATAAATCTCATTAGTATCATTAGTCTTCTAATATTGGCTAGACTAATCAATTACATTCACATGTCAATATCAATACAACCGATCAGTATCATTAACTATTCCTTCCTTAGAATGGTTAATCATATCTTATTCATATCTAGTTTACCATCAAAATTGTCGATGTCAAGAACACTTGACATCATTAGCCTCTTTACCTGGAGTAGCTAATCACACCAAAAATGGTTGTCAATACCAATGTGACCTATTGATATCATTAGCTATTCTCGACCCGGAATAGTTAATCAATGCCATTTGATTCTTTCATTCGTGCCAAACCCCTTTCATTTTTTCTTATTAACATCATATGCATTGTAACCACGGTTGCCAAGTATCATCCGCACACAATCTTAGTTATTGACACTACGGTCACTAAGCATCCTTCACATAACTTTGGTCACCATCATCACAGTGCTAAGCATCAATTTATGCCCTTAGCCACCGTTATTATGGTGTTAAGTATCATTGTAATATATCCTTAGCCACCAACACTATGGTAACCAATTATCTATCAATTCCCCTCCAATCTCCAAGTCATTGTGTCTACCCAATAACAACATTAATTAATTTACCCAATATCTTAGTCATATGTTAATTATTTTACTCATAACATTTAGAATTTACTACTTCTAACTTCAATAAATTAATTCACATAATCTCTTCAAAACTCAACTATCCGGCTACTCATCCCGATTGCCAATAATTCTGGTAATTTCACATAATTACCCACACATTTGGTTAACCTTCCTCGGTTAGCCAATCAATCCGGTAATTCCATACGAATTACCCCATATTCAGTTAACTTCCTCGTTAACCAATAAACTCGGTAATTCTCTTAATTACCCAAGACATCTGGCTAACCCATCCTGGTTGCCAAAATCAATCCGGTAATTCCATACGAATTACCTAGCATTCGGCTAACCTCTTTTGTTAGCCAATCAATCCGGTAATTCCATACGAATTACCCTATATTCAGTTAACTTCCTCGTTAACCAAGAAACCCGGTAATTCTCTTAATTACCCAAGACATTTGGCTAACCCATCCTGGTTGCCAAAATCAATCCGGTAATTCCATATGAATTACCTAGCATCCGGCTAACCTCTTTTGTTAGCCAATCAATCCGGTAATTCCATACGAATTACCCCATATTCGGTTAACTTCCTTGTTAACCAATAAACCCGGTAATTCCATACGAATTACCCCATATTCTGTTAACTTCCTCGTTAACCAATAAACCCGGTAATTCTCTTAATTACCCAAGACATCTGGCTAACCCATCCTGGTTGCCTAAATCAATCCGGTAATTCCATACGAATTACCTAGCATCCGGCTAACCTCTTTTGTTAGCCACATAATTTCAGCACTTTCTCTTAACTTAACAATAGTTCTCATTTGTAATAATCACTCAACTTATTCATTTGTTTCATTCTTTTAACATCAATTAAACACACAACATAGATATTTAAGAAAAAATGATAATTACAAAATAAGGTGATGAATCACCTACCTAGAATAGGTGCACATGCTACCACTCCATGCAATTGTCCAGTCCCCACAGCTTTCCCTGTACCACCAGGGATTCAATTTTTATCAACAATACAACCAACATCACATCTTCATTTAATTCTCATTCAACTAGTATTCTCAAACTAATCACAAGAAATTTTCTTTAAGATCTCATACTCTTACTCATTTTAATGTTTATATTCATTCTTATAATTTTCTTATCAAAACCATCACTCAATAGCAATTCCAAGCAATGATTAAAAATTGTCTAATTCTGATCAATTAAGCTTAACCAACCCAGAACACTATCTAGTGTCTTAATCATAACTAAAGTTGTAAAACTCAGTTTTGGACATGATTTATCTCTATGAAAGGCTAAACATAGAGATACAACTTTTATGAAGAAAGCAACTCCAAATTATTTTGTTTTAAGGCTCAAAATCAACAATCACAATAGCCCCTTCTTTATAGCTAAAATTTTGGACAGCGAGGATTTTCATTCCTTGGAAATCCTTTTCAACTTCCAACTTATTTTCATGCAAAATCAACATCATCCAAGGTCATTTGGCATCATTAAATCACAAATTGAAACCAATTCTAAAGCAAAACATTCAAACAATTTCCTTACCTCTACAATATAGCAAGATTAGACCAAAATAAGAAAACTCATTCCTTTTGAGATTTCTTGATTAGTACTTAAAAGTGCATGTTTATCAAGGTTTTATATCATCATTTTGCACTTGAAGTATCAATAACTCCTTAACTAAACCATGTTTTATAATAACAAGTTTGATACTATAAGATACCTTAATTTATGGTAAATGTTCATCTTAAATGCAGGCCTATCGCATAAATAAAAAGATTGAAAGATGAGTTTAAGTATTAAAAGTGAAAGGACAAAGAGATGGCCAAACTTAGAAAAGAGATGCTGGTGCAGTCCAAACCGGAACATTGCTCGATAATTGGATCATATCTAGAGCTCTAGATCTCGGATTTAGGTCCATTTTATATGGATGGAAAGGTAAGACAAAGGCCTACAACTTTCATGAGGAGCCCAAGATTTAAAAAGGCCTTTTTGAAGTCCAAATTGAAGGAACAACGAAGAAGTCCGAAGCTGTCCTGCAGCCCAGACACTATTTAGTGTTCAGCCCATATCTTGAGTTCTAGAAGTCCAAATGACCTCATTTTTTTTTTGTTGGAAAGCTGAGACAATTTCCTAGAACATTCCTGAGGATTCTGGGCAAATTATGATGTTAGCAATGACGTTTTGTTCAGACAAGAAGATAAGGATTGTCACCAAGTCAAGATGTGGCCACCCACTCATCAATTAGTCAACAAATCAATAGTTCTAAATTTTGGCCTATAAAAGAAAGCACTTACCATGTATTGAGGTATCTTGGTTTCCAGATCAAGATCATGCTCTTGCTTTCTCTCTTTGTATTGCCTATGTTTTGCTTTCATTAATATCAAGTTTATACACTTCATTTCCTTTCCTTTACTTAGTTAACTTCTTTCTCATTTATGTTCTTATCTTGTTTATTTATGTTTCTTTCTTTCATTATGTTTAGCTAAGTTAATTATGTCAAGGTGAAAAGGGTACACTAATGGTATAAGAATAAGTATAATATAAACTTAACATGGACCTTAACGTTGGATGCTAACATGTTTTATATTTGTTATCTTGTTCACTTTTAATACTTTGCTTGTTAAATGGTTAATATAGATTTATGTTGTATATAACACTTGGTACAACAAACACTTGGTACAACAAATACTTGGTATTTTCATAGCCCATACTGTATGGTATAACCGACACCTGAGCTATGAAAACAACTTGATTTGTTGTTAACATAAGTTATAATCATGAATGCGTGCCAACATTTACAAGTATTAGCTTTATTCGAATAAGATAACTAATGTAATCATGTTAACAATTTATAATATGATTGGAACCTCCTTTATGTGTGGTTTACAATTGAGTAATAAGAGTTTATACTATACTTGTTTGAAGTACCATTAGTGGATCCTCTAACCTTGACATTTATTTTTATCGTTGTTTAATCCTTACATTAATCTTTCATCTCAAAGTTCTCATTAATTTCTTCATCTTCTTCTTCTTTTACTACTACTATTATTATTATTGACTACTACTACTACTACTACTACTACTACTACTACTACTACTACTACTACTATTATTGTTGTTGTTGTTGTTGTTATTGTTGTTGTCTTGTTATTTATAATTTATACAATTAACCTCTCTGTGGTTCGACCCCGGTCTTGCCGGGTTATTTATTACTTCGACACTCCTGCACTTGGGAAAAGACATCAAGCTTTTGGTCGTGTCATTTCTCCTATTATTATTATTATTATTAATACAACAAAATGATGAACTATTCATTTTCTTTTACTTTCTCCTCGTGCGATTAAACATATACGGCAAACCTTAACAATTAATATTCTCATATCATTATCACAACCATAATTTCACCCTACTAATTGGGATCCATGACAACCTTCATTAACTAACCATTTGCTAAAAACACTTATGGCTAGCTTTAAATATGTTTTATTTTTTCCAAATTTCTTCATGGTTCCACCCCATTTATATCCACACAACAAACAAGTTAGCTTTCTATTCAATCAACATGTTCTATTAAATCAACATGTTCATATAGCAATGTTCCTTACTATTCTTACACAATAATCATTCTTCCCCTCATATAAAGAATACATAATTAATCTATAATAATCCTAATAACAAGAACATATTTTTACCATTACATCTTCCATAAAACCTACACCCACACAATTCTCATTTCAACAAAACATGTATTTAATCAAACTTACTACATTTTGCCAAAACTAGCAATAGATTCAAAAGGCAATAAGTCATCAACCTCTAATTATTATTTCACACTCAACGGTCAAACTACATATCATAGAGTTGTGCATAATATATCTCAAAATCATAATGATCCAACGGTTAAATCTCCCTAGATCTGAAGAAAACCAAGCTTAACTGAAAATGGGCGAGATACAGTTCAACATGCATGAAACCTTGCTGGAGAAATATTTTCCGATCTCCACCGTCCAGAATGAAGGTAACATTTAGGTTCACCACATATCCAAGAATGAGCATGATCCAACAGTGGAATAGAGAGCAATTGGCCGGCGACCAAAACTGCTCTGCAGAATTATTTCCTTTTGTTTTTCAAAAACGTTCAGATGATGATTTCTGTCAAACAGATTTTGTTCCTTCCAATCCCTCCGGTCAGTTAGTAGAGGAGTGTGAGAAGAGTAATATATCAAACAATCAGCATGATCCAACGGTGAATTCTAGAGATGTGGCCACCGGAGTATTATTGTTTCTTCCAAATTCTGCACTCCTCTCTTTAGCCGAATTCTCCATTGCCTCTCCCTCTTTTTTTCTTTTTCTTTTTTCCTTGAACTGGTGGCCTTTGGCTGTTTTAAATGTATATTTTCCCCTAATTACAATTATGTCCCTCAATTATATTTTTATGTATTTTATTTTATTTTATTTTATTTTATTTCTAATGTAAACTATCCGGTTTATTTTTGCTTAAATCGCTAGTCTTTACTGAACTCCGATTGGAATGTGATCTTTAACCAAGGTAGGAAAACATATTAATAGACTTCATGCAAAAATTGCATCCCGATCTGACGATTGGATTGAGAGCTTTGCTTTCTAATGTAAAATTGGTCATTTCATGACTTTTCATAAATAATCTAGATTTTTCTTGTTCAATCTTCACATAAATTCATATCAATTTTCCTTCAATCCCTTTAAGGTCATTTTATTATTTTGGAATATATTCATTTTAGAATTTCCACCTTTATTTATTTATCGGACTTATTACCGTTTCAAAATAACATCACTAATTTTAATCGGTGTTTGCACCTTCAGTCCTACCCTTTTCATTGCATTATCCTTTATTATAATGTATTCTTTGTTACCTCACTTATTTCCTAGAAATATTTTGTCATTTTTCTCATTATTTTATCCATCAAAACACGTTACCAGTTTCTCTATCCTTATGAATTCTAAATAAAAAATCATTTTATGGAGGTCATCTTTTCCATTCTATATCATTATTTATCTATTATTTCTAATCTTGGTTTCCATCACTCATTGAAATATTACCACTTTCAGTCTTACGTTTACATGAGGGTTTACGCATCCGCATATTTAAATTATAAATTTCCAGGGTTTCACATAAAGACCCTGGTTGTCCTACAATTTCTTGTTTTATTGGAGAACATAAAATTGAAAGAGCCTTACTTGATCTTGGAGCCAGTGTGAATTTACTTCCATATTCGGTTTTTCAAAGTCTCAATCTAGGTGAGTTAAAACCAACTTCTGTAACTCTTTTACTTGCTGATAGATCTGTAAAAGTGCCTAGAGGAATAATTGAGGATGTGTTAGTACAAGTTGATAAATTCATTTACCCTGTAGATTTTATTGTCTTGGATACACAACCTGTTGAAGCATGTAATTCAATTCATGTTATTTTAGGACATCCATTTCTTGCAACTTCTAATGCATTGATTAATTATAGGAATGGACTGATGAAGCTATCATTTGGAAACATAACATTAGATATGAATATTTTCAACATTTGCAAGCAACCTGGAGATGATAATGATTTAGAGGAAGTGGACTTTATTGAAAAATTAGTTCATGATCAATTTCAAACCACTTCTAGTGAAACTGAGATTGATGAACCTGACAAGTTACAAATGGTGTATTTTCAAGAAGAAGCAAAGGCATGTAATTGGAGACCACAAATTGAAGAATTGCCACCACAATCAATTGAGGCCATACCTTCAAGTATTCAACCACCAAAATCTGATTTGAAGCCGTTACCATTCAATCTCAAATACTCATTTTTAGGAGAAAATGAAACTTTTCCGGTAATAATCTCTTCCAAATTTAATGCACATCAAGAAGGTAAGTTATTACAGACTTTGAAAATGCACAAAAATGCATTAGGATGGACCATAACTGACATAAAAGGAATTAGTTCTTTGATTTGCATACACAGGATTTATTTGGAGAAAAATGCTAAACCATCCAGAGAAATGCAATGAAGACTTAATCCTAATATGAAAAAAGTAGTGAAAAATAAAGTCATTAAGCTTCTAGATAATGGAATCATTTATCCTATTTCTGACAGCAAATGGGTAAGTCCTACCCAAGTTGTACCCAAAAAGTCTAGAGTCACTGTGATAACAAATGAGAAAAATGAGTTAATTCCAATTCAGACTATTACTGGTTGGAGCATGTGCATTGACTATAGAAAACTTAATTCAATGACTAGAAAAGATCATTTCCCTTTACCTTTCATGGATCAAATCCTAGAAAGAGTTGCAGGTCATGAATTTTATTATTTCCTAGATGGCTATTCAGGATACAATCAAATTGAAATTGCATTGGAAGATCAAGAGAAGACTACTTTCATATGCCCATTTGGTACTTTTGCATATCGAAGAATGCCTTTTGGATTATATAACGCACCAACCACGTTTCAAAGATGCATGCTTAGCACATTCAGTGATATGGTTGAACGTTTTCTTGAGATTTTTATGCATGATTTTTCTGTTTTTGGTGATTCATTTGATGATTGTTTAACTAACTTCGAAAAGGTTTTGAACAGGTGTGAAGAGAAGAATCTTGTACTGAATTGGGAAAAATATCACTTTATGGTAACAAACTGAATTGGTCACATTGTTTCATCGAAAGGAATTGAGGTTGACAAATCTAAAATCGAGTTAATTGCCAACTTACCACCACCAAAATCTGTTAAAGATGTTAGATCATTCTTAGGACATGCTGGTTTTTACAGGAGGTTCATCAAAGATTTTAGTGTAATATCTAAACCATTGTGTAACCTTCTAACAAAGGAAAATGTTTTTGAATGGACTGAACAATGTGAAAAAGCCTTTGTTAAACTTAAAAGCTTGCTTACTTTTACTCCTGTCATTTAACCTATTGATTGGTCATTACCTTTTGAAATAATGTGTGACGCTAGTGATTATGCCGTGGATGCTGTCTTGGGACAAAGAAAAGATAAGAAACCTTATGTGATTTATTATGCAAGTAAAACTTTAAATAGTGCTCAATTGAATTACACCACCACTGAAAAAGAATTACTTGCAGTAGTATTTGCATATGATAAATTCAGGTCTTATCTTGTTGGATCACCTGTTGTTGTTTTTAGTGATCATGCAGCATTGAAATATCTTCTTTCTAAGAAAGATTCTAAGGCTAGATTGGTGCGGTGGATTTTGTTACTTCAAGAATTTGATATCATAATCAAAGACAAGAAAGGCACCGAAAATGTTGTCACAGATCATTTGTCAAGATTGACAATAGATTCAAAATCTGACATCACACCAATTGATGACTACTTTCCCAATGAATCTTTACTTTCCATTTCTACGATGCCTTGGTTTGCTAATATTGTTAATTTTCTTGTCTCAGGACAATTGCCAGCTCATTGGACTATCCAAGACAAGAAAGTTCTTGAACGAAGTTAAAAACTTTTATTAGGATGACCCTTATTTATTCAAATATTATCCTGATCAAATATTTCGCAGTAGCATTCCTAACAATGAGGTAAGTAGTGTCATTGAATTTTTTCATTCTGAGGCATGTGGGGGTCATTTCTCATCGAAAAAGACAACTGCCAAAATCTTACAAAGTGGATTTTACTGGCCCACCATGTTCAAGGACTCACATGCATTCTGCAAGACTTGTGAAAATTGTCAAAAATTGAGATCTATTTCAAAACATTATATGATGCCTTTAAATCCTATTCTTGTCATTGAGATCTTTGACTGTTGGGGTATAGATTTCATGGGTCTATTTCCTCCATCATTTGGTTTCGTGTACTTATTAGTCGCAGTAGATTATGTTTCAAAATGGATAGAGGCAATTCCAAGTCAGAACAATGATCACAAAACAGTGATAAAGTTTTTGAAAGACAATATTTTGAGTTAATTTGGAATCCCTCGAGCCATGATAAGTGATGGTGGAACACATTTCTACAACAAGCCATTTGATTCTTTAATGAAGAAATATGGAATCACACACAAAGTTGCCACCCTTTATCACCCTCAGACAAGTGGACAAGTAGAGCTTGCTAATAGGGAGATCAAACACATCTTGGAGAAAATAATGACCCTAATAGGAAAGATTGGTCTTTAAGACTTAATGATGCACTTTGGGCTTATCGAACTGCTTATAAAACATCATTAGGTATGTCACCTTATAGACTAGTCTATGGAAAACCTTGTCACTTACCTGTGGAAATTGAACATAAAGCTTATTGGGCTATTAAAGCTTTCAATTCAAACCTTGATGATGCTAGTCAGCTACGAAAATTGCAAATAAATGAGCTTGAGGAAATAAGAAATGATGTATATGACAATTCAAGAATTCATCAAGCAAGAATCAAAGAGTTTCATGACAAGAAAATACTGAGAAAAACATTCAATGTTGGTCAAAAGTGTTGCTTTATAATTCTCGACTCCATTTATTTCCTGAAAAACTAAGATCAAGATGGAGTGGTCCATATGAGGCCTGTGATATCGAGAATCCAAAGAATGACAATGTTTTCAAGGTAAATGGGCATCATTTGAAAGATTGAATTGAGTGATCATGTATATAAAGATTGATTTTTTTTCTCACATTGTTTTGTTTTTTGTTTTGGTGTATCTTTTGTTTTGCTAGTCTCTCTCTTACCCCGATCAAATGGCGGATAATGGTACTCCATGAATTAAGTCGATTCTTTCAGTTTCCCATAATAACTGATATCTGTATATAGTTGTACAATTCTTTCCTCTTTCTCCCTTCTTTGAATCTCTTCTCTAATTCTCTTTTGAAAATGGACACCACTCTTGAAAAATTGAAAAGGTATTTTCCCACTCTGCCTACAAATGCGATTACAAAACTTTACCATGATAGGTGTGCAAGATTGAGGTTGTTCATGAATCATGGAATTCTTGAAGATATTCGTTGGCTAATTGAAGCAAAGGTCTGATTATCAGGTGAGTCCTCCAATTCTTTCATTTCACACATGCCTGGAACAGGTACAAGCACTTTTGCAAAGAAACGTCTTGCAAAACGACTAAAAGTCTGGCACATCTGACTTGCAATGCAACATGTCGTTCTTTAGGAATGGTATCTGTAAACCGTGAAGATAAGATATAATTCATTAAGGATGGCCTGAGTAAGGGGTCTTTAAATAATCTTTTGTTGACCCTTGAGACGCATCCTAGTAGAGATGTGCATCGTGCAATTCATGATTTATGGCCACAATTCCATAAAGAACATGATCGACTTAGTCTTGGGAATTTGACTAAAAAAGACCATGTTTGCCAGTTTTTAAAAAAACTAGATGGGAAGCCTATCCTCAACCCATAGAGGGTGTTTAAGCCATTCTTGGACATAAAACCAAGGAGAGATGTGAGCCACAATCACAACTACATGTACATACATGCTTTGTCAAAATAAATAAATAAGGAGAAAGAGTGTGAGACAACAGCTAGCCTACATATAGGTGGTATAATTGCATTTTCAATTTCTCATCTATAAATTCTTCTCTTCCTTCCCTTCATTTCTACTCAACCCATACATTCATCAAATATAGAAGTGTGTAGAAATGGCAGGTTCCTCAAGCAATCACATACGTAATATTTGGTGGATCCAGTCCTGGGAAAAAAAAGGAGTTCTTAGAATCAGTAAATCATCTTGGTCGGGTACTAGCTAAGAGAAAGATTCATTTAGTGTATGGAGGAGGCAATCTTGGGTTAACGGAGGGAGTGTCAAAAGCTGCATTTTTAGGAGGCAGTCAAGTTTTGGAGGTTGTCCCCAAAGCTTTAGCAAATGGGGACACCATTGAAAAAACAATTAGAGAGGAACTACAAGTCCCTACAATGTCTGACCGGCTGAATACCATGTTTAACCATGCTGATGCCTTTATTGCCTTACCAGGTGGTATAGGCACATTGGAAGAGATCTTTCATATTTCATCTTGGGCCCAACTGCACATTCACCATAAACCTATAGGTTTGTTAAATGTTAATGGTTTCTATGATAAATTGTTGTCTTTCCTTGATCAAGCTGTGGAAGAGGAATTTCTAACATCTTTGGCATGACAAATCATAATCTCTGCTGCTACTGCTGAACAATTGATTGACCAACTACAATCTTTCATCCCTATCATTGATCCCTGCATGAGTCGCCTAAATTGGTCAACTAAGGAAAGCCGTAAAAAGCTTAGATTAGATTTGAGCCTTCATTTGTGAAACCTTGTGTCTTTCGGTTTTATTAATAGCATATTATTTTGTTTTCTTACTTCTTATATTTGTTTAAGTGTCTTTCAGGTTTGTCATTGTTCGTTGTTTCAGGTGATGTCTTCTATACTCTATCTTTCTACCTTCAGACATTGAGGACAATGTCTTATTTTGGTTGGGGGGAGAGGGTAGTAGTTGACATTAAAAAAAAAAAAAAACTAACTTACTAACTGTTTTTGCTATTATTAAAACAATTTTACAAAATTGTTATTAGGATGGTAGAGTAAGGAGGAAATTTTATGACTCTGGAGACGCATCTTAGTAAGTATCATTACCAAGGTTTATGATAATACTTCTTGAAATATTCAGGTTTACAAACTCTCGCATTGTTATCACTTGATTCTGCTCATACACTTATTTAAAAAGTATTATTAAACCTTCATTTTCACACACACGCTTTAACATATGATCGTGGGTTGCACATTGAATTATTACATTATTTATTTTCTTTTATTGAAGGTAACAACTAAGGGAAAGGGATAGTATATAATTTGCCAAAAAAAAATTGATAATATTGATGATAATAAAAAAATAGATAAGTTTGGTTTCGTAGCCTCCTTAACCTAAGCAATTAAGCCCGAATGAGTATTTTAACACCTAATACCCTAAAGTCAACTGACTTGAGAGCTATTGGCCCAAAGCTTGTTACATGGGTTAAGGAGAAAAGCTTAAGGGAATCAAACATTGCACTATCTACGTATTAGTATCTGCAACCCAAGTTGCTAAACTCGTAGGGGTGTCTCAACACCTAATGCCCTAAGACCAACTGGTCTGGGAGTCATTAGCTGAAAACTCGTTACATAGGTTAAAGATATATTGTGTTTTAAGTTGTATATGTATATAAATAAATAAAAAATAATAATAAGAAAAAAGAAAAAAAGAAAATAATAATAATAATCCCAACCCAAGGAAGTTAACCTTAAACATTCGAACATAATATTGTTTTCTTCCAATAAAAGCCCCATCATCTATGTTTTCATACATTGAGCACATAAAAAGAAGGTTTATTAATATCTTGTTTAAGAAGTATGAAGTGGGAATATAAATTTACTGAGAGTTTGTTTATTTGGATAGATTAATGGAAGTTGAATGATGAATGCCTTGCTTTGTGGAACTTGGAAATTGTTTTTCTATTTTAACACTTTTATTACTAGGGACTAGTAATAAGCTGGTTGGGGGATTTGATACTTAAAAGTGCATGTTTATCAAGGTTTTATATCATTATTTTGTACTTAAAGTATCAATAACTCCTTAACTAAAGCATGTTTTATAATAACAAGTCTAATAATATAAGATACCTTAATATATGGTAAATGTTCATTTTAAATGCAGGCCTATCACATAAATCAAAGGATTGATTGATGAATTCAACTACTGAAAAATTGAAAGGACAAAGAGAGGGCCAGACTTAGAAAAGAGATGTTGGTGCAGTCCAAACTGGAACACTGTTTGGTAATTTGGTCATATCTTGAGTTCTAGATGTCAAAATGATCTCAAAGTTTTACACAAATTTAGTAAGACATAGGCCTACAACTTTCATGTGGACACCAAGATCTAAGAAGGCTGTTTGCAAGTCCAAATTATAGCAACAACGGAGAAGTCGGAATCTGTCCTGCAGCCCAAACATTGTTCAGTGTTTGGCCCATATCTAGAGTTCTAGAAGTCCAAATGACCTCCAATTTTTTTTTCCTGGAAAGCTGAGTCAATTTCCTACAACTTTCATGTTTTCAAGTGGTCCTAGTTCTGATGTTAGCAATTTTGTTTTATTTAGACAAGAAGATAAGGATTTTCACAAAGTCAAGAGTTGGCCACCCACTCAACAATTAGTCATCAAATCAATAATTCTGAATTTTGGCCTATAAAAGAAGGCATTTGCCATGTATTTAGTGGCTTGGTTGTTCAGATCAAGATCATGCTCTTTATTTCTCTCTTTATATTTTTTTTGTATATCTTAAGTTTTGGTTTCATTAATATCTTGTTTATGCTTTTCATTTCCTTTCCTTTCCTTAGTTAACTTGTATCTTATTTATGTTCTTGTTTTGTTTATTTATGTTTCTGTTCTTCATTATATTTAGCTAAGTTTATTATGTCAAGGTGAAAAGGTTACACTAATGGTGTAAGAATAAGTATAGTGTAAACTTAACATGGACCTTAATGTTTAATATTAACATGTCTTACCTTTTTATCTTACTAATTCTTAATACTTTGCTTGTTAAATGGTTAATCTAGATTTGTGTTGTATAACACTTGGTATAACAAATGTTTGGCATTCTCATAGCCCAACCGTATGGTATTACCTACACCTGTGCTATGAAAGGAACTTGATTTGTTGTTAACATAAGTAAGCATCATGAATTCCTGAAAATATTTAAAAGTTTGGTGTTATGTAAATAAGATAATTAATATGGTCATGCTAACAATTTATAATGAGCTATTAATGACAAATCATCCGATTGGAACCTCCTTCGTGTGTGGTTTCCAAATTGAGTAATTAGAGTTTATACTATACTTGTTTGAAATATCATTAGTGGATCCTCTAACCTTGACATGTGTTTTTATCACTGTTTAATTCTTACAATAATCTTCCATCTCAAAGTTCTCATTAATTTCTTTCTCTTCTTTATTACTACTACTACTACTACTACTACTACTACTACTACTACTATTTACATTCTAGTTATATTTTATGTATATTAAGTATGCTCCGTGTTTGATCAAGGATCCTGACATTGTTGGTCTTCCCTTGTTCATTCGCATCAGAAATTTGTTTATATTATATAATATATCTCTTTGATCTTTTCATAAACTTAGTATATAGGCTGGAAACCTGTGACCTGATCTTTTAGATCATTCTCAGGTATAACAACGCCACATACTGAGTATTATTATTATTATTATTATTATTATTATTATTATTATTATTATTATTATTATTATTATTATTATTATTATTATTATTACTATTGATATTATTATTACTATTACTTTTATTATTATTGTTGTTGTTGTTGTTGTTGTTGTATTGTTATTTATAATTTATACAATTAACCTCTCTGTGGTTCGACCCCTATCTTGCCGGGTTATTTATTACTTCGATACTCCTACACTTGGGAGAAGACATCAATCTTTTGGTCATGTCAGTCGTTCAAAAAGAAAAATTGGATCAAATCAACTTGGAATTCTCTTGAATTAGATAATCTAATTATTGTGGTCCTAATCGCACAACATAGTAATTTTGGGGTCAATTGGATATTGTTTGCTTTGGTTTTCAATTTCAGGTCTATTCAAGTCTGATTCATAACGTTTTTGCATCAGCATATCAAACCTTATCGTAATTTGCTCAAACTTTATATTCTATCTTTTGGGTTGATATTGCCCTATATATGAAATTGTAGCTCAATTGGACAACATTTACTTTAGGTTCCAGATTCGGACTTAACTCATTGTAAACGATTCTATTTTGCGTCAACTTTTGAAATTCGCTTTCGTTCTATTATTTTCATTTCTTATAGTATATTTTCAACATATCCAACATATTTTTAAATGTACTGAATAGGGATATTGTGAATGTTTTAGAATTATAACCTTATGTGAAATTGGCAAACATGGTCCCTATGGCAACGAAGGTGGAGAGGCAAATAAAGAGAAGGGGTAGTACACATTTCCAGACCAATTCAGCTTCATCTTCCTCAACATGGAAGTTGAATCTAAAGAGAGAGGGGGTTGTCCAACCAAAGCCTTATGCAAGGGCCGAACCACCTAAGGTGAAAAAGGATGCTCATACAGATGGGAAAGGTAAATTTGAATCTCAACCTCCTCGTGGTAGAGATATTAAATATTTTAAGTGTTTAGGTAAGAGGACATTGCATCTCAGTGTCCAAACCGAAAAATTATGCTTACAAGAGACGATGGGGAGGTTGAATCTGACAGTGAAAAATCTAGAAGTGAAGAGATGCCACCTTTAGTGGATTGTAGTGATGAGGAGATTGCCTATCCTATTAAGGGGGAGGCCTTGGTTATAATAAGGTGTGCGCTGAATATGCAATTAAAAAAGATGATGTAAATCAGCGATGAAAAAACATGTTTCACACTAATGTCACATCCAAAACAAGAAATGTAGCATGATAATCGATGGAGGTAGTTGCTTGACCGCTTTTTATGATCGGCTTGTTTTAACTCGCAAGTGAACGAGTGTGCGATGTAGCAATTAACTTGGTAAGATCGAGGTCATATCCACAGAGAGCTAGATCTGGAAATTAAGCTAGGTAACAAAAAAAACTCAAGAGAAATTAAATTAACAATAACTTGGTTGAAAATAATTGATGGATTTGTTTTCAAAGATGAGAAAGCATAAATAGATTTTAAATGACAAGAAAAAGTAAGTCTTGGTCCAAATCAATTTTAATGGTGATGTGTTGGTGATTTCTTCAACATATATAAGATAACTCAACCTAAGATCAACGATGGTGATATTAGATCGGAAGATATTACAATGAAGTTTAAAAAGATGAATATTGATTATTGCTTAAGAATGAACAAGTACTTTCATATTAAGTAAGACATTGAATCAAGCAATCTCTATACCAAAACTAAGGTTTGTGCATAAAAATTCAAGATTATAACATTACCTAAATGATTTCTAAAATTTCTTTGCAATAATAAAACATTCATGAAGAAAATAGAAGATAAACATTAAGATTCATTCATATCATGCTACATCCATTTCCCTTATCCCTAAAGTTGCTAATCCTACGAGGTTGATAGATTTTCGTCCTATATCTTGCTGCAATACAGTATACAAATGCATCGCGAAGATTCTAGCTGGGAGAATGAAAGTTGTTTTACCATCCTTAGTAGGTCCGTATCAAACAGCTTTTATCTCTGGACGGAGAATCAGCGACAATATTCTTTTGTCTCAGGAACTAATGAAAGGCTATCACACAACTACGGGTCCTGCTCGTTGTGCTATGAAAGTAGACCTGATGAAGGCTTATGACTCTGTTCGGTGGGATTTTGTTGATGCTACGTTGATAAAAATGGGATTCCCTAGAACAGTCATTGATTGGATCATGGTTTGTGTTACATCATGTCAATTCTCAATCAACGTCAACGGTGAACTTGCGGGTTACTTCCAAGGGGGGAGAGGGCTGAGACAAGGTGATCCATTATCTCCATATTTGTTTGTCCTATGCATGGAAATCCTGTCAGGGCTGTTCTGCAATATGAGTGCCAACCAAAACTTCAAGTTCCACTGGAGATGCAAGAAGGACAGAATTTCTCATCTTTGCTTTGCCGACGACTTGATGATATTCAGCAAAGGGGATGTACATTCAATCCGTATGATCAAAAATGTACTCACAGAGTTTCAGGTTCTATCAGGTCTAGATCCAAATCCAAACAAAAGTGACATCTTCTTGAGCGGTTCGTTAGGAGCTGAGAGGGAACAGATTATCAGTATTCTTGGGTTTAGAGAGGGGGAGCTTCCTATGAAATATTTGGGAGTGCCTCTTATCTCGTCCAGACTAAAGGCTGTTAATTGTAAGGGCCTCGTGGATCGAATTACCGCCAAAGTTCGACATTGGACCTGTAGAACACTCTCTTTCGCAGGGCGAGTACAACTGATTAACTCAGTCTTATTCTCCATCCAGGTCTATTGGGCATCTCTATTCCTATTACCTGGGGAAGTAGTGAAAAATGTTGAGCAAATTATGAGATCCTTTCTTTGGTCAGGTTCAGATATGAGCACTACCAGGGCTAAAGTGGCTTGGGATCAGGTATGTCTTCCAAAAAAGGAGGGGGGGCTAGGCATAAAAAGGATAGCAGAATGGAACAAGATTGCCTTGTTGAAACATATTTGGAACTTGTGCGATGACTCAGATGGCTCAATCTGGTCTACTTGGATCAGATCCAATCTCTTACGAGGTAGGAATTTCTGGACAATCAAGGCGCCAGGATGCTGCTCTTGGGCTTGGGGAAAGATTCTAAAGCTCAGATCCTTAGCATGGCCGAAGATGAAGCACGTCATCGGAGATGGAATGACAACCTCTCTATGGTTTGACAATTGGCATCCTCACAGCCCGCTCGCTGATACCTACGGTGAACGTTTCATCTATGATTCAGGTATGGAACACAACGCGAGAGTGAACGTGCTGATTAATAACTTAGAATGGAGAATTCCTATCACTCATGCTATTGGCTGGCACCCCATTTTAGAAGCTATTCCTTCCACCTCTACTCCTAAAGGGCAAAAGGATGAGATTGTTTGGTTGGATTCGCCAAATCAGAGTTTCTCAGTCAAAGTAGCTTGGGAACAACTAAGAATTCATCATCAAATGGTTGATTGGCATGACATCGTGTGGTTCAAGAATGCTGTCCCAAGACATGCATTTCTTCTTTGGGTGGCTATCCAACGGAAACTCTCAACGCAGGATAGACTTCATCGGTTTGGTATTCATGGTCCCAATAGGTGCTCACTCTGTCTCTGCAATAATGAAGATCACAACCACTTGTTCTTCGAATGCTCCTTTGCGAAAGCATTATGGTGCAATGTTTGTGATAGATGCGACATTCCAAGAATGACAAAAAGCTTGGATGAATGGATTCGATTGGCCACTGTCTCTTGGCATGGAAAAAGTTTCGTCAACTTTTCTCGTAAACTGGGTTTCGCAGCTACAGTGTATTGTATCTGGCAAGAACGGAATGCAAGGATCTTTGCAGATGTGTCTAAAGCTTCGAATTTGGTTTTTGATCAAATCGAATGTATCATTCGCGATAAGCTTGTTTTGATGAGGAATGTTCAACAAACAGATGAAAACATAAGGATCCAAAGACTTTGGAGGGTCAATAACATGGACTCTTAATTTGATGTTTAGCTGGTTGTTTTTGTACCCCTAGCATATCTAGTTGGTCCAAGTTTTTGTTTTGTTGTGGCTAGCCTGTAGCCATTTGTTGGTTTTCGTTTCTGTCCTCATTGTAAATCTTGGGTATGCCCATTATATTCTTTGTATCATTTTATTTTAATACATAAGTCAGCTTACCAAAAAAAAAAAGATTCATTCATATCTTAAAGAACTCACCTCAATCACCATCATCCTTGATTTGGATCCAAGAAAGAGATTAGCCAACCATGATTATATATAAGAACACTCTAATAAACATGAAATAACTTGAATCAAACTGAAATAATAAGTTTTACAACCGAAATCTACAAAGAAGAACACAACAGAATTTCGGTAAAAATTCTAACACAAATCTGACTCTAACTTTAGACACTAATTCGACCCTCTTAGAAGCCTCTTTTGGAGATGGCTATTAGCAACATATTTATAGGAAATTATGTTAGCTTTCCAGATCAGTAAAGAACAGCTCATTTGGACATTTGAGTCAAAAGTTATGGACAAAACACTAAAAGGTGTTCTGGAAAATCAAATCAAGCCAACTTGGAGAACACTTTGGTGCACGTTTTTCTTCCTCCTTTATGAGCTGTCTCTTTCTTCTTTTTGACCCAAAATAATGTCACAATGTCCCCTCCAGTTTTCCATCCATGTGCTTTCCCTCTTGGATCAATGAATTGCCCAAAATAAATCAAATGTTATTTGTTGTGTGGACATGTAAGATCATGGATTGTGCTTGGGCTGATTTGGAGGCTGATTTGGGGCTGATTTGGGGCTGAATTTAAGCATCAAATAAGTACACAAATGTACCTATTATTTGGGCTAAGATTGACATTGAAACCTTGAGTGTTTGATGGTTGAAGTTTGCACACAACATAAGGAAAGTTTGGGCTTGAAATAGATCATATGATATTCTTTTCTAGAATTAGAATAGAATTGATTTTTGGGGTAAATTTGGAGCATTTATTTGAACCAAGAGCTGCTTCAATCTTCAAATAAATTTCTCTTCAATTCTTTGTTCCAAAATCCGACGTTGAATTTTCTGAAATCATTCATTTAAGCTCCAAAAACCTATTAAAACATTAAAAGAAACTTCATTACTAAAAAACACATCACTTATTATAAAAAACCCAAATAAAAACAATAAATACATATGTAAAATAAAAGACTTAATAATACTTTTGATGCACAATCAGTAGTTGTGCTATATAGCTAGTGATGCTCTTATGAAGAAATCAAATCTGAGCTATATTAAGCACCCTAGACCTTGTAGTTAATGCTAATGTCCCCAAGCAGGCTAGTCACTTACTTTTAGTGCATCCATGGCAGTTTGATTTGAAGAAGATTCATGATGGGATTAGAAATAGGTTCACTATTGTAAGGGATGGTAAAACCATCACTCTTATACCTCTTTCTACAAAAAGAAGTGTATGATGATCAAATGAAATTAAAAAAAGAGTGTACGGATGGGGAGTGAAAATTCACGTGAGGACAATGGCGAGAGAAGACCATCAGATTCGGCTAAACCTAAATCATTAATTAAACTGGTTAAGAGTGGAGGTGAAACCCGAGGAGTGAAGAAAGTAAGCTTGTGTGATGATAATAGTGTGAAAAAAATTAAAGAAACAACCTAAGTTTTATGCAAAAGGAGCTCAAATCAGATCTTTGTTTTTCATTAATAACCTGATGATCTCACTTGTGTATAAGGGGGCTTGTTTTAACTCTAAATGATCTTGATTCTGCTATTCCTAGTGTGGCTGTTTCTTTGTTGCAAGATTTTGATGATGTATTCCATGAGACATCCCTAATGGATTACCAACATTAAGGGGAATTGAACATTACATTGACCTTGTACCTGGAGCTTTGATTCCTAACCGTCCAGCTTATAGAAGCAACCCGGAAGAGACGAAGGAGCTTCAAAGGCAATGAAGGTGGAGAGACAACTTAGGAAGTGACATGTTCAGCCAGCGTTTAATTTGGATTCTTCATCATCTTGGAAGTCGAATCTAAAGAGAGAGGGTATTGTCCAACCAAGATCCTTTGTTCCTTCTAAAACTGAACCACTAAAGGCTAAAGTTGATGTCCTTACTAGTGCCAAAGGTACATCTGAAACTCAACCTAAACGTACCCATAATGTTAAATGTTTCAGGTGTCAGGGATATATATGGACATTATGCTTCAAAGTGTCCAAACAAGAGAATCATGATGATTAAAGATAATGGTGATATGGAATCTGAAAAAGACAGATCTGATTGTGAAGGCATGCCACCATTGGAGGATAGTGATGGGGATGAGTTACACAACCTGATGTGGACTAGCCTAGAAACACTAGCAAAGACCCATTACATGGTCCAAATGGTCCAATGACTCGGTCCAAGACAAAGACATTGAAAAAGGCATTGAATGCACCATTACCTGTGCCTACTAAACCTTGAGTAGAGATCTCTATGGACTTTGTTTTAGGTTTACCTAGGTCAAAGAAAGGTAGAGAACCTATTTTTGTTGTGGTTGATAGCTTTTCTAAAATGGCGCATTTCATTGCATGCCATAAAGCAGATGATGCGTCTTATATCACAGACTTATTCTTCAGGGAGATTGTATGTTTGCATGGCATTCCTAGGAGTATAGTGTCCAATCGTGATGTTAAGTTCTTTAGCTACTTTTGGAAGACTTTATGAAAAAAGTTGGGAACTAAACTCTTATTTCGACAACATGCCATCCTCAAACAGATGGACAAACTAAGATAGTGAATAGAACATTATCTCAACTTTTACGCGTTGAAATTCAAAAGAATTTGAAAAGTTGGGAAGAAAACGCCTTTTATTTAGTTTGCTTATAATAGAAGGCATTCGACTACTGACTTTTCTCCTTTTGAAATTATTTATGGTTTTAATCCACTAACTCCTATGGACTTAATTCCTTTATGATGCGAACCTCGTGATCACGTGGTCACGCAACCCACACACAAAGACACCAATTCCCGGAAAGCCAAGTAAATCAGGTTTGATAGGAGTGTGACACAAAGATAACTTGTACCTAGGCACCAGCACTATTGGAAACGTAAACCCCCACCCAACGAATATTGATTCGCGAACGAGAAGTATAAGGATGACGCCACGAAGACAGTTGTTCTTCGATAAGTCGTTTTCAGTTCTTTAGAGAACCATGGAAGGGAGATTATCTCACCAACACACACACACACACAAAGTGCGGCAAACAAGAAGTTTTATTAATATGAATTGCGTAACCTTACATGTTTGGTTATGCCTCTATTTATACTGACTCTAAACTTAAAGAAACCCTAATGGAACCCCCTTAGGTGGACTTATATGAAGCCCATTTACAATTGACCCAAATAAGTAATAATAACCCAAAAACTAAGAAGAAAATAATAAAAATCCGAAAATTACCATCCTAAACATGCTAGAATCAAATTTGTGTTGCTGCCCCCTTTCCTTTGATGTCCTTGATTAGCTTGGATAAATTTCCTTCTTTGTTGCTGATTTAATTACTTTCCTTCCTATGTTAGGAAAAGCATTAAATAGTCCTCCCCTCTTTAGGAATAAGATATGGCCAACTTCCTTACTTAATTAGGAGAATAAATTGCTGGCTTTTTATCCTTGTAGCATTAGGAAATAAAACAAGCCTAACAAGGCTGGTATTGGGCCGGACATATCAACCCCTTGTTCCACATGAATTGGGCTCTTCTTGGACATGAACTAGATGAATTAAAGGTTGTTCTTCATGCTCCTTAAATGTCCCAAGCCCTTCTAGGTCCATCTTGCCCATAAGTTCTAAACAAGCCCATTCAATGCTTCTTTAAGCTTCTTTGCCCTAGCTCTTGTGATTGGCCCAATTGGTACCTCCAATGGATCATTGGCATGATTACGCTTGGTGTTGGGCTGATCCGCATCATCCCCTCTCTCTTCAAAAGGATTCGACCTCGAATCATCACCTACATCAAACAAAGTAAGATCAGAAACATTAAAGGTAGCACTAACACCATACTCACCTGGCAAATCAACTTTATAAGCATTGTCATTGATCCTCTCAAGGATCTGAAATGGCCCATCTCCTCGTGGTTGTAGCTTTGATTTCCTATGGGCTGGAAATCTCTCCTTGCGCATATGTACCCAAACCCAATCGCCAGGTGAAAGACAACATGTTTGCGCCCCTTATTGGCTTTGGTCGCATACACACGATTCCTCCTTTCAATCTGTTGCCGCACACTCTCATGGAGTGTCTTCACCACCTGTGCTTTACGATTACCATCCAAACTAACCCTTTCATCAATAGGCAAAGGAATCAAATCCATTGGAGTTAAAGGGTTAAACCCATACACAATTTCAAATGGTGAAAATTCAGTAGTAGAGTGCACGCGACGATTATATGCAAACTCTATAAATGGCAAACAATCTTCCCAATTCTTTAAGTTCTTTTGAATAACAGCACGCAAAAGTTGTGTTAAGGTCCTATTAACTACTTCGGTTTGTCCATCTGTTTGGGGGTGACAAGTAGTTGAAAACAACAGTTTAGTACCCAATTTTCCCCATAACACCTTCCAAAAATAGCTAAGGAACTTAACATCTCTATCAGAAACAATGCTCTTAGGGACCCCGTGAAGTCGTATTATCTCCCTAAAGAACAAATCAGCAATGTTAGTGGCATCATCGGTTTTATGACATGGAATAAAGTGTGCCATCTTTGAAAACCTATCAACAACTACAAAGATTGAATCCCTACCCCGTTTTGACCTAGGTAAACCTAAGACGAAATCCATCGAAATGTCTACCCATGGTTCCTTAGGTACAGGCAAAGGGGTATACAAGCCATGACTAACCATAAACGTGCTAGGCGCGTTCGTAAGTCCAAACGGCATGACTAACCATTCATACAACCCATGCTTAGTCTTAAATGCAGTTTTCCACTCATCACCCTCTTTCATCCTAATCTGATGGTACCCACTTTTTAGATCAATCTTAGAGAAAATACATGATCCATGTAACTCATCTAGCATGTCATCAAGCCTAGGAATAGGATGTCGATACTTTACCGTTATGTTATTGACGGCACGACAATCAACACACATCCTCCATGTTCCATCCTTTTTAGGCACAAGTAGCACTGGCACAGCACAAGGACTCATACTCTCACGAATGTAACCCTTCATCATCAACTCATCTACTTGCCTTTGAAGCTCCTTTGTCTCCTCGGGGTTGCTTCTATAGGCTGGACGGTTAGGAATCGAAGCTCCAGGCACAAGGTCAATTTGATGTCCAATCCCCCTTAATGGTGGTAATCCATTAGGGATGTCTTCAGGAAATACATCATCAAACTCCTGCATCAAAGAAACAACCACACTAGGAATAGCAGAATCAAGATCGTTAGTGTTAAAATAAGCCTCCTTATACACAAGTAAGATCATTGGCTTATTAGTGAAAAATGCAGATCTGATTTGAGATCCCTTTGCATAAAAATTAGGTTGTTTCTTTAATTTTTCCACACTACTATCATCACACAAGCTTACTTTCTTCACTCCTCGGTTTTTACCTCCACTCTCAACCGGTTTTATTAATGATTTAGGTTTAGCCGAATCTGATGGTTTTCTCTCACCATTGTCCTCACGTGAATTTTCACTCTTCCCATCCTCACATTCTTTTTTTAATTTGATTTGATCATCATACACTTGTTTTGGAGAATGAGGTACAAGAGTGATGGTTTTACCATCCTTTACAATAGTGAACCTATTTCTAAACCCATCATGAATCGCTTTCCGATCAAACTGCCATGGACGCCCCAAAAGTAAGTGACTAGCATGCATTGGGACTACATCACACAAAATCTCATCAGAATACTTCCCAATAGCAAACGCAATCAAAACCTGCTTAGTAACCCTCACTTCACCACCACATTCATTCAACCATTGCAATCTATAAGGCCTCGTATGCTTAATACAACTCAGATTCAATTTCTTCACAAGGGTATCACTAGCAACATTAGCACAACTACCTCCATCAATTATCATGCTACATACCTTGTTTTGGATATGACATCGAGTGTGAAATATATTTTCCCATTGCTGATCTACATCATCTTCTTTGATTTGCATGTTCAGCGCACACCTTATAACCAAGGCCTCTCCCTCAACAGGATATGCAATCTCCTCATCACTACAATCCACCAAAGGTGGCATCTCTTCACTTTCAGATTTGTCACTTTCAGATTCAACCTCCCCATTGTCTCTTGTAAGCATAACTCTTCGGTTTGGACACTAAGATGCAATGTGCCCCTTCCCTAAACACTTAAAGCATTTAATATCTCTATCACGAGCAGGTTGATATTCAGATTTACCTTTCCCATCCGTATGAGTATCCTTTTTGGCCTTAGGTGGTTCGGCCCTTGCATAAGGCTTTGGTTGGGCAGCCCCCTCTGTCTTAAAATTCGGCCTTCATATTGAGGAAGATGATGCCGAATTGGTCTGAAAACGTGTATTGCCCCTTCTCTTTATTTGCCTCTCCACCTTCGTTGCCATATGGACCATGTCCTCTAATTCCACACAATGTTGTAATTCTACAACATTCGCAATGTCTCTATTCAGCCCATTTAGAAATCTAGCCATAGTAGCTTCCCGATCCTCAATCACATTGGCCCGAATCATGGCGATCTCCATCTCCTTGAAATACTCATCCACGGACCTAGAACCCTGATTTAAACCCTGCAATTTCAGATACAAATCTCTATAATAGTGGTTAGGCACAAATCGCCTTCTCATCAACACTTTCATCTCCTCCCACGACACTACCGGCCTCTCTCCACTCCTCCTTCTACTAATAACATTCTGATCCCACCAAATTAGTGCATAATCCGTGAATTCGATGATAACCAATTTCACTTTCTTTGCCTCCGAATAGTTATGGCAATCAAAAATCCAATCCACCTTTTTCTCCCACTCCAAATATGCCTCGGGATCGTTTTTACCTTGAAAAGCAGGTATTTTCAGTTTAATAGAATCCAAATCACCATCTAAATCAGCATGTCCCCCAACACTACGGAAATTTTCCCTTTGGCCGAATTGGCCCCTAGTTCTATTCCCAAAATCCCTTCGGTTTCTAGGCTGCCGAAAACCTTCCTGATGGCCTATGGCCTCATCCTCAAAACCACCATCACCAATATCATCAACAGCCTCCTCAAAATCCTCATAATCAGCCCACCTTGCCCTTTCGGCCCTACTGCCACTGTTTGCTTTCGGTTCAGCCCCAAGCTTCCTCACATTTTGGGTGCTTGTACCAGCCTCATTACCACGTTTCTCCACCTTATCAAGTCTGTCACACACGTTTCCCATCACAAAATTCATCCTCTCAATCATTTGTGTCATGGCTTGCATTTGGAACGTAAGTTCTCCCTCGGGATGGGGTGGTGTGTTGTTTTGATCTGACATGATAATACCTGCAAAAATTGGTCAGTGGTAAAAAAAAAAATATCCTCACGTCGCTCGTGTTTCGCTCAAACACTTTGAATGTCCTCACACGCTCACACCTCTCGTCTCACCTTCTTACGGTTCTTGCGAAACTGAAACCAACACCAAATAAAACCAACTTGGCAGCGCAATCCAAATATATCTATATATATGGCTCAAGAAGCAATAAAAACCAGAAAACAAGCAAAACAAAACTGCGATGATAGTCTCGCGAGTAGCAAGCGAGTCTATCCGAAATATGAACGAAACTGAAGACTCGAAAAAAAAAAACAGAAACAAAATATGAAAAACGATGAAACAACACCCGGATACGTTGGATATGATGAAAATAAATGGAAAGAAATGAAAACAACAGAAAGAAAGCGAATTTCAAAAGTTAACGCAAAACAGACTCGTTTATGACGAGTTAAGTCCGAATCTGGAACCTAAAGTCAATGATGTCCAATTGAGCTAAAATTTCAGATATAGTGATCTACCAACCCAAATAGACAGAATATAAAGTTTTAGCAACTTACGATAAGGTTTGATAGACTGACGCAAAAACGTTATGAATCAGACCTAATCAGACCCGAATTTGAAACCCAAATTAAACGATATCCAACTGACCCAAAAATCAATATGTGGTGCGATTAGGGTCCCAGTAATAAGAGAATCAAATTTGAGCTCATTCTGAGTTGATTTGGTCAAATTTTTCTTTGTTTAGTTTTCTGCGGCAGAAACAAACGAATGACTTTTTTTTTTTTCCTTTTTTTTTTTTGATATGATACCAAATCAAAAGAAGAAGAAATTGGACACTAAGGATTTTTTTTTTTGCGGAAACAATATGAAACGAAAATTTCAGAAGGATATAACCTGATTAATGGAGCCAAGCTCTGATACCAAATGATGCGAACCTCGTGATCACGTGGTCACGCAACCCACACACAAAGACACCAATTCCCGGAAAGCCAAGTAAATCAGGTTTGATAGGAGTGTGACACAAAGATAACTTGTACCTAGGCACCAGCACTATTGGAAACGTAAACCCCCACCCAACGAATATTGATTCGCGAACGAGAAGTATAAGGATGACGCCATGAAGATAGTTGTTCTTCGATAAGTCGTTTTCAGTTCTTTAGAGAACCATGGAAGGGAGATTATCTCACCAACACACACACACACACAAAGTGCGGCAAACAAGAAGTTTTATTAATATGAATTGTGTAACCTTACATGTTTGGTTATGCCTCTATTTATACTGACTCTAAACTTAGAGAAACCCTAATGGACCCCCCTTAGGTGGACTTATATGAAGCCCACTTACAATTGACCCAAATAAGTAATAATAACCCAAAAACTAAGAAGAAAATAATAAAAATCCGAAAATTACCATCCTAAATATGCTAGAATCAAATTTGTGTTGCTGCCCCCTTTCCTTTGATGTCCTTAATTAGCTTGGATAAATTTCCTTCTTTGTTGCTGATTTAATTACTTTCCTTCCTATGTTAGGAAAAGCATTAAATAGTCCTCCCCTCTTTAGGAATAAGATATGGCCAACTTCCTTACTTAATTAGGAGAATAAATTGCTGGCTTTTTATCCTTGTAGCATTAGGAAATAAAACAAGCCTAACAAGGCTGGTATTGGGCCGGACATATCAACCCCTTGTTCCACATGAATTGGGCTCTTCTTGGACATGAACTAGATGAATTAAAGGTTGTTCTTCATGCTCCTTAAATGTCCCAAGCCCTTCTAGGTCCATATTGCTCCATAAGTTCTGAACAAGCCCATTCAATGCTTATTTAAGCTTCTTTTCCCTAGCTCTTGTGATTGGCCCAATTGGTACTTCCAATGGATCGCTGGCATGATTACGCTTGGTGTTGGGCTGATCCGCATCACTTTACCTTTTGAAGAAAATGTATGTTTAGATGGTGAAAAGAAGGCAAAGATGGTGAGACAACTCCATGAGGGAGTTCAACTGCAAATAGAGAAAAAGAACAAATTCTACGCTTTTAAAGCAAATAAAGGACGTAAACAGGTTGTTTTCCAACCCGGTGATTGGGTTTGGGTGCACATGCATAAGGAACGATTTCCTAACCAAAGGAAATTAAAATTATAGCCTCGTGGTGATGGTCCATTTCGGGTTTTAGAGAGAATCATTGACAACGCATATGAAATTAATCTTTCAGTTGAGTATGGTGTTAGTGATACCTTTAATGTTGTTGTTCTTACATTGTTTGACACAGGTTTTGATTCGAGGCTACATCTTTTTGAGGAGTGAGGGGATGATGTGGACCAACCTAAAAACACCAGCAAGGACCCATTACATGTTCTACATGGGCTAATGACTTGGTCCAAAACAAAGGCATTGAAAGAGGGATTGAATGCATTGATTTTTAAGATTTCGACCAAGTCAGATTTGAAATGTCTATTGAAGTATCAAGAGAAGGCCTAAGTACATCTTATCCATTTACAAGAGGGGCCCAATCCAACCTTCTTTGGGTCAAGGTTTTGAAGCGAATCAGCCCAACACCAAGCGTACTCATGCAAACGACCTCTTGGAGGTGCCAATTGGGCCAATCACCAAGCTAGGGCTTGTTCAAAACATATGGAGCAAAATGGACCTAGAGGGGCTTGGGACATTTAAGGAGCATGAAGGACAACCTTTAATTCATCAGGTTATATCCTTCTGAAATTTTCATTTCTTGTTGTTTTCGTAATTATTCCTTAGTGTCCAGTTTCTTCTTCCCCTTGATTTTGCAGCATATCAAAAAAAAAAATTTGTTATTTTGTTTGGTTATTGTCCAAAATATATCAGTAACATAAAAAAAATCATTCAAAGAGACGTTTATTGGTTTCTGCCGTAGAAAACTAAACAAGGGACAATTGGACTAAATCAACTCGGAATTAGCGAACATTTGATACTCTTATTATTGGGGCCCTAATCGCATTACATATTATGTTTGGGTTCAATTGGATATCGTTTTCTTTGGTTTTCAATTTCGAGTCTAATAAGGTCTAATTCATAACGTTTTTGTGTCAGTATATCAAACCTTATCCCAAATTACTCAAAATTTATATTCTTTCTATTTGGGTTAATATGGCATTATATCTGAAATTGTAGCTCAATTGGATATCATTCGCTTTAGGTTCCAGATTCAAACTTAACTCATCGTAAACGAGTCTGTTTTGCGTCACCTTTTGAAATTCTCTTTCTTTTTGTTGTTTTTGTTTCTTGTAGTATATTTTCAGCATATCCAACATGTTTTTCATCATTTTTTTTGCATATTTCTTTTTCGTTTTTATTTGAGTCTTCAGTTTTGTTCGTATTTTGGATAAATTCGCTTGCTATCCACAAGACTATTGATTAGTACTTAAAAGTGCATATTTATCAAGGTTTTATATCATCATTTTGCACTTAAAGTATCAATAACTCCCTAACTAAAGCATGTTTTATAATAACAAGTCTAATGCTATAAAATGCCTTAATATATGGTAAATGTTCATCTTAAATGCAGGCCTATCACATAAAATCAAAGGATTGATTGATGAATTCAACTATTGAAAAATTGAAAGGACAAAGAGAGGGCCAAACTTAAAAAAGAGATGTTGGTGTAGTCCAAACTGGAATACTGTTCGGTAATTGGGTCATATCTTGAGTTCTAGATGTCAAAATGATCTCAAATTTTTACATAGATTCAGTAAGATATAGGCCTACAACTTTCATGTGGACACCAAGATCTAAGAAGGTCGTTTGCAAGTCCAATTTATAGCAACAACGGAGAAGTCTGAATCTGTCCTACAGCCCAAACACTGTTCAGTGTTTGGCCCATATCTGGAGTTCTAGAAGTCCAAATGACCTCAATTTCCTACAACTTTCATGTTTTCAAGTGGTCATAGTTCTGATGCTAATAATTTCATTTATTCTCTTTCTACACGTGCATGAGTGTTTGGTCACGCACATTAAATGGTAGACTTTGTAGGGTATCCTTTATCATTTCAGAAAATATGGCCGAAGAAGATAATCTGTCACTTCATAATAAGAATAATGAGAATAACCGTATTAGGACACTTAGAGACCATATGAATCCCATAAGAACAAGTGCACCCTCATGCATAGTTTTCCCTCCTGATGCATCCCATTTTAATCTTAAGCCAGACATTATTCAACTTTTACCTTCTTTTCATGGCTTAGATCTAGAAAATCCATACTTGCATTTGAGAGAATTTGAAGAAGTTTGTAACACCTATAATTACTTAAATTGTAGCATGAATACCAACTCTTTCAAAAAAGACAAATCACCACTTTCACACAAAAACCAGGTGAAACATTTTACCAATGTTGGGATAGATATCGAGACTTGCTTAATACTTGCCCTCATCATGGTTTTGAAACATGAAGATTGGTTTTCATAATTTTATGAAAGGTTAACTCCTAAAGATAGGCAAATGGTTAAATTGATGTGCAATGGAACTTTTGAAGATAAAGACCCTAATGAAGCAATGGAGTACCTAGACTTGCTAGCTCAAAATGCTCAAAAATTGGGACACCACAGGTACTTATGAGGCACCAAGTAAAACTCAACCTCATACATCTAGTGGAGGTATGCACAACCTTAGGGAAGATCATGACCTCCAAGCCAAGTTTGCATCTTTTTGCTAGAAAAGTCGAGGCACTAGAATTGAAAAAGAGTGGTCAATTAAAATTTGTTCAAGACGTTGTGTGTCAAATCTGTGAAACTAATGAACACTCAACAAATGATTGTCCAACTTTGCCTTCTTTCAAAGAATGCCTCCATGAACAAGCCCATGCTTTAAATAGTTTCCAAAGGCCCAATCATAACCCATACTCGTAAACATACAATCCTGGTTAGAGAAATCACCCAAATTTCAGTTGGAAAAGTGATAACAATAATGCACAAACTTCACAGCCACTGTTTCAAGCACACCATAATTTCCAACATTCTCATGGATACGCACCTCCTTATGCTCCACCTCCTAGAAGAAATCTTCAGGAAACATTGCATGCATTCATTGAAAAGCAAAAGACAATCAACACTCAATTTGCTCAAAGCATGACAAATTTTAAAGATGCTCTTGCAAAATTCACATCTGCTCTCAGTTTGCAAGAGAAAGGTAAGTTTCCATCTCAAACACAGCAAAATCCAAAGGGGCAATACAATGCAAATGCAAGTAGTTCCGGAAGCTAACACATGGATCAGGTCAAATCAATCATCACTCTTCGCAGTGGTAAGGTTATTGAAAAACCCACTTTTGAACCTTGTGAGAAAGATGATGAGTCAATCTCTGAGAGTAAGGAAGGGGTTGAATCTGAACATTGTAAAGAAAAGACTGATTCTCCGCCAGCACTTCCATTTCCTCATGTCATGACCAAACAAAGGAAAGTCAATCACAATTCTGAAATCCTTGAAACTTTCAAACAGGTAAGGATCAATATACCTTTGTTAGATGCTATTAAATAGGTACCTTTTTATGCTAAATTTTTGAAAGATCTATGCAATGTGAAGAGAAAACTGAATGTGAAAAAGAAAGCATTTTTAGCCGAACAAGTAAGTGCCATTCTTTAGAACAAGAATGCTTTGAAATATAAAGAGCCTGGTTGTCCTATAATTTCTTGCACACAGGATTTATTTGGAGGAAAATGCTAGCCCATCGAGAGAAATGCAACGAAGACTTAATCCTAATATGAAAGTAGTGAAAAATGAAGTCATTAAGCTTCTAGATAATGGAATCATTTATCCTATTTATTTGGAGGAAAGATTCTAAGGCTAGATTGATGCGGTGGATTTTGTTACTTCAAGAATTTGATATCACAATCAAAGACAAGAAAGGCACCGAAAATGTTGTCACATATCATTTGTCAAGATTGACAACCGATTCGAGATCTGACATCACACCAATCGATGACTACTTTCCTGATGAATCTTTATTTTATGTCTCTACAATGCCTTGGTTTGCTAATATTGTTAATTTTCTTGTTTCGGGACAATTGCCAATTCATTGAAGTGCCTAAGATAAAAGAAAGTTCTTGAACGAAGTGAAGAACTTTTATTGGGATGACCCTTATTTATTCAAATATTATCCTGATCAAATATTTCAAATATGCATTCCTGACAATGAGGTAAGTAGTGTCATTAAATTTTATCATTCTGAGGCATGTGGGGGTCATTTCTTATAAAAAAAAATACAACTGCAAACATCTTACAAAGTGGATTTTACTGGCCCACCATGTTCAAGGACACATGCATTCCGCAAGACTTGTGAAAATTGTCAAAAGTTGGGATCTATTTCGAAACGTCACATGATGCCTTTAAATCCTATTCTTGTCATTGAGATCTTGATTGTTGGGGTATAGATTTCATGGGTCCATTTCCTCCATCATTTGGTTTCTTGTACATATTGGTCGCAGTAGATTATGTTTCAAAATGGATAGAGGCAATTTCAAGTTGAAACAATGATCACAAAACAGTGATAAAGTTTTTGAAAGAAAACATTTTAAGTCAATTTGGAATACCTCGAGCCATGATAAGTGATGGTAGAACACATTTCTGCAACAAGCCATTTGATTTTTTTTTTCTAGAAAAAGAAATAAAAATCACAGAAAATAAAAATAATAGCACAAGAATCATCTAAAATTACTTCCCCGGCAAACGGCGCCAAAATTTTGTTGCGATGTCGCGGTCGCATAAAATAATTACCCTAACTTCAAACACAACACACAAGATAGTATAGAGCAAGTAAGGGGTCAATCTCACGAGGAAGGTTCAAGTCAGATTTTTATGCTAGATGATATGCAATTTAGGGGGGGTGGACATTATTTAGGCTAAAGCAAAAGAAAACAAAAAAACTATCAAACAAAATTTAATAAAATCATAAAATTATCAAGAGAACAAACCTTGGTCGCAATCACACATCCACCTATAGAAATCAGAACTGATCCTTGAAACGAAACTCCAGTTTATATTCTTAATTTTTATCTTTTCTTAACGTTGGTTAATTAACGGATCCGCTGTATAACTAACCCTAACCAACAAATAATCATAGTGTCCGCACTAATGATTTAATCCAATGGCAACCTTAAGATCTAGATAAATTCATTAATCTTAACAACCAAGTTGTTTGCTTATGTTGCTTTGATTGAATGTTCTCCCTAAGTTTAATAACATAGTTCTGCTACAATTATCAAGTTTAGTTGCTTCACAAGTTTATATACCACAACTCTGGTTTTGATATCAAACTTAGCAATAGATTGTTCACAATAATAACTTAGAGTCCGCTTTAGCAAAATAAGATAAACAATCATAGGAAATATGCATAGGAAAACAAACATACTCATTCATAATACAAACTGAAAATAAATGGAAGAATAAATCTCATAGTTCTTGAAATCTGAAGGTTTTCGTGTCCTTACAATCAAGAAAATGAGTTTAGCCTTGCATGTTTGTTGAACTAATCAAAAAGATGGAAGAATGCATGATTTAGGGTTTCTTAGAGGAGGGGGGCGTTTTTTTCTTGTTGGCTGGCTGCCCCCCTTCTCTTCTCTCATTCTTTTTATATGCTAGGAAACCCTAATCTCTATTTTACAAAATAGTCCTCCCTTATGTAGACAATTTACATTTAAGTAGTTCAATAACTATTTTCCTAAAAAAAAAAAGAAATATCTTTGCATGAAATCTTCAAGCTTTGACTTAGAGGAGCTAAATTGCTGAAATAAAAACTTGGATGTCGGTTTAGATGCTTCGGAACGTAATTTGGACTCGTTTCTTCACGAAACCTGTTTGCTGGTAGAATTCAGTTGTTATCTTTGAAAAATCATATCTCCCTCATATGACATCGTTTTTGGCTGAAATGTGGAGTGTTTATAGGCCTTTGAGTCAGGAATCCAAAAACAATTGAGTTTGCATCAATTGGACTTCTGTAGCTCCAGATATTCAAGTCGGAATGACCAAAGGTCAACATTGGCAGATTGCGAGATTTGACTTTGAAAGCTACGATTTCCATGTTCTTCTTTATTTTATTGTCTTGCCTTAGATGTCCAGAAAGGTATGGATGTTAGCTTTTTAATTCCATTGGAATCACTTCATTTTGACCTTTAGAGCTCACGATCTGCACAAAACATCAACTGAAGGTCAAATATGCCAATTACCTCCAATTTACTCATTTTTGCATCTTTCATCCAAAAGTGCCTTCAAAACATAAAACAAAGAATATCAAGATATTTTATATATAAAACATAGGCAAAACACTAGTTAAATATGGGTGAAACTATCGAATAATATGGTTGCATCAATGGAAACACACACAAAGTTGCCACCCCTTATCACCCTCAGACGAGTGGGCAGGTAGAACTTGCTAATAGGGAGATCAAACAGATCTTGGAGAAAACGGTGTACCCTAATCGGAAAGACTAGTCTTTAAGACTTAATGATGCACTTTGGGCTTATTAAACTGCGTATAAAACATCATTAGGTATGTCATCTTATAGACTAGTCTATGGAAAACCTTGTCACTTGCCTGTGGAAATTGAACATAAAGCTAATTGGGCTATTAAAGTTTTCAATTCGAACATTGATGGTGCTAGTCAGCTGCAAAAATTGCAAATAAATGAGCTTGAGGAAATAAGAAATGATGCATATGACAATTCAAGAATTCATAAAGCAAGAATCAAAGAGTTTCATGACAAGAAAATACTGAGAAAAACATTCAATGTTGGTCAAAAAGTCATGCTTTATAATTCTTGACTCCATTTATTTCTTAGAAAACTAAGATCAAGATGGAGCAGTCCTTTTACTGTGAAACATGTGTATCCAAAGAATCCAAAGAATGAGAATGTTTTCAAGGTAAATGGCCATCGTTTGAAAGTTTATTTTGATAATTTTTCAGTTGAAAATGACTCTATTGAATTCGGTGATCATGTATATAAAGATTGATTCTTTTTCTCACATTGTTTTTGTATGAATTTTGTTTTGCTAGTCCCTCACCCCTGTCAAATGGCGGATAACGGTACTCCATGATTCTTAAGTCGGTTCTTTCAGTTTCCCATGATAACTGATATCGGTGTATACATTTTTGCAATTCTTTGCTCTTTCTCCTTTCTTTGAATCTCTCCCCTAATTCTCAGTTGAAAATGGACACCACTCTTAAAAAATTGAAAAAGTATTTTCTCGCTCTGCCTCAGAATGTGAAAGATTGAGGTTGTTAATGAACCATGGAATTCCTGAAGATATTCATTTGCTAATTCAAGTAAAGGTTCGATTATCATGTGAGTCCTCCAATTCTTTCATTTCATACATGCCCGAACAGGTACAAGCACTTTTGCAAAGAAACGTCGCGCAAAACGACTAGAAGTCTATCACAGATGTGCTAGATAGACTTGTAATGCCACATGTCATTCTTTAGGAGTGGTATCTGTAAACCGTGAAGATAAATACAATTCATTAAGGATAGCCTAAGCAAGGGATCTTTAGATAATCTTCTATTAACTCTTAAGATGCACCCTAGTGGAGATGTGCATCGTGCAATTCATGATTTATGGCCACAATTCCATAAAGAACATGCTCGACTTAGTCTTGGGAATCTGACTAAAAAAGACCCTATTTGCTAGTTTTTAAGAAAACTGGATGGGAAGCCTATCCCCGACCCATAGAGGGCGTTTAAGCCGTTCTTGGACGTAAAACCAAGGAAAGATGTGAGCCACAATCACAACTATCTATACATACACATGTTTTTTTAAAATAAATAAATAAATAAAGAGAGAGAGAGAGAGAGAGAGTGAAACTACGACTGGCCTATATATAGGTGGTATGATTTCATTTTCAATTTCTCATCTATAAATTCTTCTCTTCCTTCCCTTCATTTCTACTCAAACCATACATTCATCAAATATAGAAGTGTATAGAAATGGCAGGTTCCTCAAGTCATCACATAAATAATATTTGTGTTTTCGGTGGATCCAGTCCTGGGAAAGAAAAGGAGTTTTTAGAATCAGCAAATCATCTTGGTCAGGTACTAGCTGAGTGAAAGATTCATTTAGTGTATGAAGGAGGCAACCTTGGGTTAATAGGGGGAGTGTCAATAGCTGCATTTGAGGAGGTAGTCAAAGTTTTAGGGGTTGTCCCCAAAGCTTTAGCACAAAGGGACATCATTGGAAAAACAATTGGAGAGGAATTACAGGTCCCTACATTATCTGATCGACTGAATGCAATGTTTAACCAAGTGGTTTGGCACATTGGAAGAGATCTTTTATATTTCCTCTTGGGCCCAACTGCACATTCACCATAAACCCATAGGTTTGTTAAATATTAATGGTTTTTATGATAAGTTGTTGTCTTTTCTTGATCATGCTGTGGAACAAGAATTTCTAACATCTTCAGCACGACAAATCATAATCTCTGCTACTACTGCTGAACAATTGATTGACCAACTACAATCTTTCATCTATGTAATTAATCCCTCCATGAGTCGCATAAATTGGTCAACTAAGGAAAGCCGTAAAAAGATTAGATTGGATTTGAGCCTGCGTTTGTAAATATTTGTGTCTTTTGGTTTTATTATTATGTTTTGTTGTTTCTCATATTTTTTTAAGTGTGTTTTAGGTTTGTTAGTGTTCGTTATTTCAGGTGATGTCTTGTATACTCTATCTTTCTACCTTAAGACATTGAGGACAATGTCTCATTTTGGTTGGAGGGAAAGGGTAGTAGTTGATATATTAAAAAAAAAAAAACTATGTTTTCTATTTCATAAACTAATTGCAAAACTGTTGTTACTAGGATGGCAGAGTAAAAAGAGTTCTTTTGTTAAAGTGACTCTTGAGACGCATCTTAGTAAACATTCTTAACAAGGTCTATCAGAATACTTCTTGAAATATTCAGGTTTACAAACTCTCGTATTGTTAGCACTTGATTCTGCTCATATGCTCATTCAACAAGTATTCTTAAATCTTTATTTTCACACACACACTTTAACATATGATTGTGGGTTGCACACTGATTATTACATTATTTATGTTCTTTTGTTAAAGGTAACAACTAATGGAAATGGATAGTACATAATTTGCAAAAAAAAAGAAAAAAAAACAAAAAACAAAAACAAAAAAATAATGATAATAAAAAGGTAGATAAGTTTGGTTTCGTAGCCTCCCTAACCTAAGCAATTAAGCCCGGAGGGTGTTTTAACACTTAATACCCTAAAGTCAACTGACTTGGGAGCTATTGGCCCAACGCTTGTTACATGGGTTGAGGAGAAAAGCTTAAGGGAATCAATCATAAGTAGAATAACTCAGATTTTGGTGAAAATCTTACTAACAAGTCATGTAACAAGTCCATGAAAACTCCTTACCTCACTTACCGATTTTGGTGTAGGCCAATCCTGGATGGCCTTAACTTTCTCCTTGTCCATCTCGATACCCTGTGTAGTTACGACATAGCCAAGAAACACAATTTTTTTCATACAAAAGGTACACTTCTAAAGATTAGCATATAATTGCTCACTACGCAACATACTAAGTACATTACGCAAATGATCAAGATGCTCATTTAAGTTCTTGCTATAGATCAAAATGTCATCAAAATACACAACAACAAACTTACCTATAAACGCACGCAATACATGATTCATTAAACGCATAAACATGCTAGGCGCGTTCGTAAGTCCAAACGGCATGACTAACCATTCATACAAACCATGCTTAGTCTTAAATGCAGTTTTACACTCATCACCCTCTTTCATCCTAATCTGATGGTACCCACTTTTTAGATCAATCTTAGAGAAAATACATGATCCATGTAACTCATCTAGCATGTCATCAAGCCTAGGAATAGGATGTCGATACTTTACCGTTATGTTATTAACGGCACGACAATCAACACACATCCTCCATGTTCCATCCTTTTTAGGCACAAGTAGCACTGGCACAGCACAAGGACTCATACTCTCACGAATGTAACCCTTCATCATCAACTCATGATGCGAACCTCGTGATCACTGATTAGTACTTAAAAGTGCATGTTTATCAAGGTTTTATATCATCATTTTGCACTTGAAGTATCAATAACTCCTTAACTAAAGCATGTTTTATAATAACAAGTTTGATATTATAAGATACCTTAATTTATGGTAAATGCTCATTTTAAATGCAGGACTATCACATAAATAAAAGGATTGATTGATGAGTTTAAGCATTGAAAGTTAAAGGACAAAGAGATGGCCAAACTTAGAAAAGAGATGTCGGTGCAGTCCAAACCGGAACATTGCTCGGTAATTGGATCATATCTGGAGCTCTAGATTTCGGATTTAGGTCCACTTTATATGGATGGAAAGGTAAGACAAAAGCCTACAACTTTCATGAGGAGCCCAAGATTTGAAAAGGTCGTTTTGAAGTCCAAATTGAAGGAACAACGAAGAAGTCCGAAGCTGTCCTGCAGCCCAAACACTATTTAGTGTTCAGCCCATATCTTGAGTTCTAGAAGTCCAAATGACCTCATCTTTTTTTTGTTGGAAAGCTGAGATAATTTCCTAGAACATTCTTGAGGACTCTGGGCAAATTATGATGTTAGCAATGACGTCTTGATCAGACAAGAAGATAAGGATTGTTATCTAGTCAAGATATGGCCACCCACTCATCAATTAGTCAACAAATCAATAGTTCCAAATTTTGGCCTATAAAAGGAGGCACTTACCATGTATTGAGGCATCTTGGTTTCCAAATCAAGATCATGCTCTTGCTTTCTCTCTTTGTATTGCTTATGTTTTGCTTTCATTAATATCAAGTTTATGCACTTAATTTCCTTTCCTTTACTTAGTTAACTTCTTTCTCATTTATGTTCTTACCTTGTTCATTTATGTTTCTTTCTTTCATTATGTTTAGCTAAGTTAATTATGTCAAGGTGAAAAGGGTACACTAATGGTGTAAGAATAAGTATAATATAAACTTAACATGGACCTTAACGTTGGATACTAACATGTTTTATATTTGTTATCTTGTTCACTTTTAATACTTTGCTTGTTAAATGGTTAATCTAGATTTATGTTGTATAAACACTTGGTACAACAAATACTTGGTACTTTCATAGCCCATACTGTATGGTATAACCGACACCTGAGCTATGAAAGGGACTTGATTTGTTGTTAACATAAGTTATAATCATGAATGCCTGCCAACATTTACAAGTATTAGCTTTATTCGAATAAGATAACTAATGTAATCATGTTAAAAATTTATAATCTGATTGGAACCTCCTTTATGTGTGGTTTCCAATTGAGTAATAAGAGTTTATATTATACTTGTTTGAAGTACCATTAGTGGATCCTCTAACCTTGACATTTGTTTTTATCATTGTTTAATCCTTACGTTAATCTTTCATCTCAAAGTTCTCATTAATTTCTTCATCTTCTGCTTTTATTATTGTTATTATTGTTATTATTATTATTATTATTATTTACATTCTGTAATATATCCTCTTGATCTTTTCATAATCTTAGTATATAGGCTGGAAACCTGTGACCCGATCTTTTGGATCATTCTCAGGTGTAACAACGCCACGTACTGAGTATTATTGTTGTTATTATTATTGTTGTTGTTGTTTTGTTGTCTTGTTATTTATAATTTATACAATTAACCTCTCTGTGGTTCGACCCCGGTCTTGCCGGGTTATTTATTACTTCGACACTCCTGCACTTGGGAAAAGACATCAAGCTTTTGGTCGTGTCAAGTTTTTTGGCGCCGTTGCCGGGGAGGTAAATTCTTGTATAAATTATAATATTTAATTTATTTTCTCTTTTCACTTTTCATTTTTATCTATTTTTGTTTCCTTTGTTTTGTTTTGTTTCTTTTTCTTTTATTTTCTTTTCTTGCTTTTATTCTCTTCTTACACGTGCATGAGAGTTTGGTCACGTACATTAAGTGGTAGACTTTGTAGGGTATCCTCATCATTTTCAGAAAATATGGCCGAAGAAGATAATCAATCACTTCATAATGAGAATAATGAGAATAACCGTATGAGAACACTTAGAGACCACATGAATCCCACAAGAAACAAGTGCACCCTCATGCATAGTTTTCCCTCCTGATGCATCTCATTTTAATTTTAAGCCAGGCATTATTCAACTTTTACCATCTTTTCATGGCTTAGACTTAGAAAATCCATACTTGCATTTAAGGGAATTTGAGGAGGTCTGTAATACCTATAATGATTCAAATTGTAGCATGAACACCATTCGATTAAAGCTTTTTCCTTTTTCATTAAAAGATAAAGCTAAAACATGGCTACAAAATTTGAGACCCAGGATCCATTCGTGCTTGGGATGATATGCAACAACAATTTTTAAAGAAGTTTTTTCCATCTCATAGAACAAACTCTTTCAAAAGACAAATCATCACTTTCACTCAAAAGCCAGGAGAAACATTTTACCAATGTTGGGATAGGTATCGAGATTTGCTTAATACTTGCCCACATCATGGTTTTGAAACATGGAGATTGGTTTCACATTTTTATGAAGGTTTAACACCTAGAGATAGGCAAATGGTTGAATTGATGTGCAATGGAACCTTTGAAGATAAAGACCCTAATGAAGCAATGGAGTACCTAGACTTGCTAGCCGAAAATGCTCAAAATTGGGACACCACAGGTACTTATGAGGCACCAGGTAAAAACTCAACCTCATACATCTAGTGGGGGTATGCACAACCTTAGGGAAGATCATGACCTCCAAGCCAAGTTTGCATCTTTAGCTAGAAAAGTCGAGGCACTAGAATTAAAAAAGAGTGGTCAATTAAAATCTGTTCAAGACATTGTGTGTCAAATCTGTGAAACAAATGAGCATGCAACCAATGATTGTCCAACTTTGCCTTCTTTCAAGGAATGCCTCCATGAACAAGCCCATGCTTTAAACAGTTTCCAAAGACCCAACCATAACCCATACTCACAAACATATAAACCCTGGTTGGAGAAATCACCCAAATTTTAGTTGGAAGAGTGATAGCAACAATGCACAAACTTCACATCCACCGTTTCAAGCACACCATAATTTCCAAAATTCTCATGGATATGCACCTCCTTATGCTCCACCTCCTAGAAGAAATTTTGAGGAAACATTGCATGCATTCATTGAAAAGCAGGAGACAATCAACACTCAACTTGCTCAAAGCATGACTGATTTTAAAGATGCTCTTGCAAAATTAACATCTGCTCTCAGTTTCCAAGAGAAAGGTAAGTTTCCTTCTCAACCACAGCAAAATCCAAAGGGGCAATACCATGCAAATGCAAGTAGTTCTGGAAGCCAACACTTGGATCAAGTCAAATCAGTCATCACTCTTCGTAGTGGTAAGGTTATTGAAAAACCTATTCTTGAACCTTGTGAGAAAGATGATGAGTCTATCTCTGAGGGTAAGGAAGGGGTTGAACCTGAACATTGCAAAGAAAAGGCTGATTCCCCGCCAGCACTTCCATTTCCTCATGCCATGATCAAACAAAGGAAAGTTAGTCACAACTCTGAAATCTTTGAAATTTTCAAACAGGTAAGGATCAATATACCTTTGTTGGATGCTATTAAACAGGTTCCTTCCTATGCTAAATTTTTGAAAGATTTGTGCATTGTGAAGAGAAAACTGAATGTGAAAAAGAAAGCCTTTTTAGCCGAACAAGTAAGTGCCATTCTTCAGAACAATAATGCTTTGAAATATAAAGACCCTGGTTGTCCTACAATTTCTTGCTTTATTGGAGAACATAAAATTGAAAGAGCCTTACTTGATCTTGGAGCTAGTGTGAATTTACTTCCATATTCAGTTTTTCAAAGTCTCAATCTAGGTGAGTTAAAACCAACTTCTGTAACTCTTTTACTCGCCGATAGATCTGTAAAAGTGCCTAGAGGAATAATTGAAGATGTGTTAGTACAAGTCGATAAATTCATTTATCCTGTGGATTTTATTGTCTTGGACACGCAACCTGTTGAAGCATGTAATTCATTTCCTATTATTTTTAGGACGTCCGTTTCTTGCAACTTCTAATGCATTGATTAATTGTAGGAATGGACTCATGAAGTTATCTTTTGGAAACATGACATTAGAGATGAATATTTTCAACGTTTGCAAGCAGCCTGGAGATGATAATGATTTACAAGAAGTAGATCATATTGAAGAATTAGTTCATGATCAACTTGAATCTACTTTGAGTAAAATTGAGTTGGATGAATATGAAGATTTGCAAATGATTTATTCTCAGGAAGAAATCACGGATGAAAAAGGCACCGAAAATATTGATGCCGATCTTTTGTCAAGAGTGACAACAGATTTGATATCTGACATCACACCAATCGATGATTACTTTCCTGAAGAATCCTTACTTTCTCTCAGTTCAATGCCTTGGTTTGCTAAAAATATCAATTTTCTTGCAACAGGAGATTTGCCAGCTCACTGGAGTACCGAAGACAAAGGAAAGTTTTGAACGAAGTGAAGAACTTTTACTTAGATGACCCTTACTTATTCAAAAATTGTCCTGATCAAATATTTCAAAAATGCATTCCCGACAATGAGGTAAGTAATGTCATTAAACTTTGTCATTCTGAAGCATGTGGGAGTCAATTCTCATCAAGAGAGACGACTGCAAAAATCTTACAAAATGGATTTTATTGGCCCACCATGTTCAAGGACACACATGCATTCTGCAAAACTTGTGAAAATTGTCAAAAAGTTGATACTGGTCAAAAAGTTTTGCTTTATAATTCTCAACTCCATTTATTTCCTGAAAAACTAAGATCAAGATGGAGCGGTCCATTTATTTTGAAACATGTGTATCCTTATTGGGGCCCTTGATATTGAGAATCCAAAAGAATGACAATGTTTTTGAAGGTAAATGAACATCGTTTAAAAGCTTACTTTGATGAGTTTCCTAGTGAAAATGAATCCATTGGTTTGAATAATCTTATTGATAAAGGTTGATTATTTTGTTTTTCTCACATTTTTTTTTGTTGCTTTTTAGTGTGACTTTTGTTTTGCTAGTCTCTCACCCCGGTCAAATGGCGGATAACGGTACTCCGTGACTCTTAAGTCGGTTCTTTCAGTTTCCCAAATAACTGATATTTGTATATATTTTGTACAATTCTCTGCTCTTTCTCCCTTCTTTGAATATTTTCCCCAATTCTAATTTTAAAATGGACACCACTCTTGAAAAGTTGAAAAGGTATTTTCCCGCTCTGCCTCAGAATGCGATTACAAAAATTTACCGTGCTAGGTGTGCAAGATTGAGGTTGTTAATGAATCATGGAATTCCTGAAGATATTCGTTGGTTAATTGAAGCAAAGGTCCGATTATCAGGTGAGTCCTCCAATTCTTTCATTTCACACATGCCTGGAACAGGTAAAAGCACTTTTGCAAAGAAACGTCGTGCAAAACAACTGAAAGTCTGTCATCGATGTGCCAGATGGACTTGTAATGCGACATGTCGTTCTTTAGGAATGGTATCTGTAAACCGTGAAGATAAAATACAATTCATTAAGGATGGCTTGAGTAAGGGGTCTTTAGATAATCTTTTGTTGACCCTTGAGACGCATCCTAGTGGAGATGTGCATCGTGTAATTCATGATTTATGGCCACAATTCCATAAAGAACATGATCGACTTAGTCTTGGGAATCTGACTAAAAAAGACCCTGTTTGCCAGTTTTTAAGAAAACTGGATGGGAAGCCTATCCCCGACCCATAGAGGGCGTTTAAGCCGTTCTTGGACGTAAAACCAAGGGAAGATGTGAGCCACAATCACAACTACCTGTACATACATGCTTTGTTAAAATAAAGTAAAAAGCTTAGATTAGATTTGAGCCTTCATCTGTGAAACCTTGTGTCTTTTGGTTTTATTAATAGCATATTATTTTGTTTTGTTACTTCTTATGTTTGTTTAAGTGTGTTTCAGGTTTGTCATTGTTCGCTGTTTCAGGTGATGTCTTTTATACTCTATCTTTCTACCTTCGAACATTGAGGACAATGTCTCGTTTTGGTTGGGGGGAGAGGGTAGTAGTTTTTTTAAAAAAAAAAAAATACTAACTTGCTAACTGTTTTTGCTATTATTAAAACCATTTGACAAAATTGTTATTAGGATGGCAGAGTATGGAATCAATTTTATTGACTCTAGAGACGCATCTTAGTAAGTTTCATTACCAAGGTCTATCATAATACTTCTTGAAATATTCAGGTTTACAAACTCTCACATTGTTATCACTTGATTCTGCTTTTATACTCATTTTAACAAGTATTATTAAACCTTCATTTTCACACACACACTTTAACATATAATTGTGGGTTGCACATTGGATTATTACATTAATTATGTTCTTTTGTTGAAGGTAACAACTAAGGGAAAAGGATAGTATATAATTTCAAAAAAAAAAAAAAAAAAAAAAGAGATAGTATTGATGATAATAAAACGTGGATAAGTTTGGTTTCGTAGCCTCCCTAACCTAAGCAATTAAGCCCGAAGGGGTGTTTTAACACCTAATACCCTAAAGTCAACTGACTTGGGAGCTATTGGCCCAAAGCTTGTTACATGGGTTAAGGAGAAAAGCTTAAGGGAATCAAACATTGCACTATCTACGTATCAGTATCTGCAACCCGAGTTGTTAAGCTCGTAGGGGTGTCTCAACACCTAATGCCCTAAGATCAACTGGTCTGGGAGTCATTAGCCTAAAACTCGTTACACGGGTTAAAGATACATTGTGTTTTAAGTTGTATGTGTATATATAAAAAAAAAAAAGATAAAAAAAAAAAAAAAAAGAAGAAGAAGAAAAATAATAATCCCAACCCAAGGAAGTTCACCTTAAACATTTGAACATAATATTGTTTTCTTCCAACAAAAGCCCCATCATCTATGTTTTCATTGAGCACACAAAAAGAAGGTTTATTAATATCTTGTTTACGAAGTATGAAGCAGGAATATAAATTTAATGAGAGTTTGTTTATCTGGATAGATTAATGGAAGTTGAATGATGAATGCCTTGCTTTGTGGAACTTGCAAATTGTTTCTCTATTTTTAACGCTTTAGATTACTAGGGACTAGTAATAAGCTGGTTGGGGGGTGTGATTAGTACTTAAAAGTGCATGTTTATCAAGGTTTTATATCATCATTTTGCACTTGAAGTATCAATAACTCCTTAACTAAAGCATGTTTTATAATAACAAGTTTGATATTATAAGATACCTTAATTTATGGTAAATGCTCATTTTAAATGCAGGACTATCACATAAATAAAAGGATTGATTGATGAGTTTAAGCATTGAAAGTTAAAGGACAAAGAGATGGCCAAACTTAGAAAAGAGATGTCGGTGCAGTCCAAACCGGAACATTGCTCGGTAATTGGATCATATCTGGAGCTCTAGATTTCGGATTTAGGTCCACTTTATATGGATGGAAAGGTAAGACAAAAGCCTACAACTTTCATGAGGAGCCCAAGATTTGAAAAGGTCGTTTTGAAGTCCAAATTGAAGGAACAACGAAGAAGTCCGAAGCTGTCCTGCAGCCCAAACACTATTTAGTGTTCAGCCCATATCTTGAGTTCTAGAAGTCCAAATGACCTCATCTTTTTTTTGTTGGAAAGCTGAGATAATTTCCTAGAACATTCTTGAGGACTCTGGGCAAATTATGATGTTAGCAATGACGTCTTGATCAGACAAGAAGATAAGGATTGTTATCTAGTCAAGATATGGCCACCCACTCATCAATTAGTCAACAAATCAATAGTTCCAAATTTTGGCCTATAAAAGGAGGCACTTACCATGTATTGAGGCATCTTGGTTTCCAAATCAAGATCATGCTCTTGCTTTCTCTCTTTGTATTGCTTATGTTTTGCTTTCATTAATATCAAGTTTATGCACTTAATTTCCTTTCCTTTACTTAGTTAACTTCTTTCTCATTTATGTTCTTACCTTGTTCATTTATGTTTCTTTCTTTCATTATGTTTAGCTAAGTTAATTATGTCAAGGTGAAAAGGGTACACTAATGGTGTAAGAATAAGTATAATATAAACTTAACATGGACCTTAACGTTGGATACTAACATGTTTTATATTTGTTATCTTGTTCACTTTTAATACTTTGCTTGTTAAATGGTTAATCTAGATTTATGTTGTATAACACTTGGTACAACAAATACTTGGTACTTTCATAGCCCATACTGTATGGTATAACCGACACCTGAGCTATGAAAGGGACTTGATTTGTTGTTAACATAAGTTATAATCATGAATGCCTGCCAACATTTACAAGTATTAGCTTTATTCGAATAAGATAACTAATGTAATCATGTTAAAAATTTATAATCTGATTGGAACCTCCTTTATGTGTGGTTTCCAATTGAGTAATAAGAGTTTATATTATACTTGTTTGAAGTACCATTAGTGGATCCTCTAACCTTGACATTTGTTTTTATCATTGTTTAATCCTTACGTTAATCTTTCATCTCAAAGTTCTCATTAATTTCTTCATCTTCTGCTTTTATTATTGTTATTATTGTTATTATTATTATTATTATTATTTACATTCTGTAATATATCCTCTTGATCTTTTCATAATCTTAGTATATAGGCTGGAAACCTGTGACCCGATCTTTTGGATCATTCTCAGGTGTAACAACGCCACGTACTGAGTATTATTGTTGTTATTATTATTGTTGTTGTTGTTTTGTTGTCTTGTTATTTATAATTTATACAATTAACCTCTCTGTGGTTCGACCCCGGTCTTGCCGGGTTATTTATTACTTCGACACTCCTGCACTTGGGAAAAGACATCAAGCTTTTGGTCGTGTCAATCACGTGGTCACGCAACCCACAATCAAGATTGAGATCTGATCCCGGAAAGCCGAAATAGGTCTGATATGAGTGCGACACAATGGAAACCTGCCCTAGGCACCAACACTATTGGAATGAGTAGAATGACGCCACGAAGCTAGTTAATCTTCGATAAGTCAGATTCAGTTCGTTCAAGAACTGAAGAATGCAAGAATCACTCTCACACGTTAAAACTGAAAAATTCAGAATAATAATCATCAAAGCTGCCGAAATTTTGGCCTATATGAGTTTAAATAGTTCTTGAAAAGTTAACCCTAATGGACCCTTTATGTGGACTTATATGAGGTCCACTCAAAACTGGCCCAAAACCTAAAAATGAAAATCCCATAACTTAATCCAAACAAGCCTTGGATCCTAGCTTAAAACAAAGTATGAATTAAGCCCAAACAAGCCTTGGGCTGTAGCTAACAAAATAAAATAAAGCCCTTATCTCATGGCCCAAATAAGGTTGTATTGGACCCTTCTTGCACATGGATAAGATGTACTAGGATCTCCTCTTAATACTCTAATGGACCTTCCAATTCTGACTTGGTGGAAACCTTCAAAACCAATGCATTCAATGCGTCTTTCAATGTCTTTGTCTTGGACTGAGTCATCGGTCCATTTGGAACATGTAATGGGTCCTTGCTGGTCTTTCTGGGCTGGTCCGCATCATCTCATCTACTTGCCTTTGAAGCTCCTTTGTCTCCTCGGGGTTGCTTATATAAGTTGGACGGTTTGGAATCGAAGCTCCAGGCACAAGGTCAATTTGATGTTCAATCCCCCTTAATGGTGGTAATCCATTAGGGATGTCTTCAGGAAATACATCATCAAACTCCTGCATCAAAGAAACAGCCACACTAGGAATAACAGAATCAAGATCGTTAGTGTTAAAATAAGCCTCCTTATACACAAGTAAGATTCAATTTCTTCACAAGGGTATCACTAGCAACATTAGCACAACTACCTCCATCAATTATCATGCTACATACCTTGTTTTGGATATGACATCGAGTGTGAAATATATTTTCCCGTTACTGATCTACATCATTTTCTTTTATTTGCATGTTCAGCGCACGCCTTATAACCAAGGCCTCTCCCTCAACAGGATATGCAATCTCCTCATCACGACAATCCACCAAAGGTGGCATCTCTTCACTTTCAGATTTGTCACTTTCAGATTCAACCTCCCCATTGTCTCTTGTAAGCATAACTCTTCAGTTTGGACACTGAGATGCAATGTGCCCCTTCCCTAAACACTTAAAGCATTTAATATCTCTATCACGAGCAGGTTGATATTCAGATTTACCTTTCCCATCCGTATGAGTATCCTTTTTGGCCTTAAGTGGTTCGGCCCTTGCATAAGGCTTTGGTTGGGCAGCCCCCTCTGTCTTAGAATTCGGCCTCCATATTGAGGAAGATGATGCCGAATTGGTCTGAAAACGTGTATTGCCCCTTCTCTTTATTTGCCTCCCCGCCTTCGTTGCCATATGGACCATGTCCTCCAATTCCACACAATGTTGTAGTTCTACAACATTCACAATGTCTCTATTCAGCCCATTTAGAAATCTAGCCATAGTAGCTTCCCGATCCTCAATCACATTGGCCCGAATCATGGTGATCTCCATCTCCTTGAAATATTCATCCACGGACCTAGAACCCTGATTTAAACTCTGCAATTTCAGATACAAATCTCTATAATAGTGGTTAGGCACAAATCGCCTTCTCATCAACACTTTCATCTCCTCCCACAACACTACCGGCCTCTCTCCACTCCTCCTTCTACTAATAACATTCTGATCCCACCAAATCAGTGCATAATCCGTGAATTCGATGACAACCAATTTCGCTTTCTTTGCCTCCGTATAGTTATGGCAATCAAAAATCCAATCCACCTTTTTCTCCCACTCCAAATATGCCTCTGGATCGTGTTTACCTTGAAAAGCAGGTATTTTCAGTTTGATAGAATCCAAATCACCATCTAAATCAGCATGTCCCCCAACACTACGGAAATTTTCCCTTTGGCCGAATTGGCCCCTAGTTCTATTCCCAAAATCCCTTCGATTTCTAGGCTGCCGAAAACCTTCCCGATGGCCTATGGCCTCATCCTTAAAACCACCATCACCAATATCATTAATAGCCTCCTCACAATCAGCCCACCTTGCCCTTTCGGCCCTACTGCCACTGTTTGCTTTCGGTTCAGCCCCAAGCTTCCTCACATTTTGGGTGCTTGTACCAGCCTCATTACCATGTTTCTCCACCCTATCAAGTCTTTCACACACGTTTCCCATCACAAAATTCATCCTCTCAATCATTTGTGTCATGGCTTGCATTTGGAATGTAAGTTCTCCCTCGAGATGGGGTGGTGTGTTGTTTTGATCTGACATGATAATACCTGCAAAAATTGGTTAGTGGTAAAAAAAAATTATCCTCACGTCGCTCTTGTTTCGCTCAAACACTCTTAATGTCCACACACGCTCACACCTCTCGTCTCACCTTCTTACGGTTCTTGCGAAACTGAAACCAACACCAAATAAAACCAACTTGGCAGCGCAATCCATATATATCTATATATATGACTCAAGAAGCAATAAAAACCAGAAAACAAGCAAAACGAAACTGCGATGATAGTCTCGCGAGTAGCAAGCGAGTCTATCCGAAATATGAACGAAACTGAGGACTCGAATAAAAAAAACAGAAACAAAAAATGAAAAATGATGAAACAACACCCAGATACGTTGGATATGATGAAAATAAATGGCAAGAAACAAAAACAACAGAAAGAAATCGAATTTCAAAAGTTAACGCAAAACAGACGAGTTAAGTCCTAATCTGGAACCTAAAGTCAATGATGTCCAATTGAGCTAAAATTTCAGATATAGTGATCTACCAACCCAAATAAACAGAATATGAAATTGAGCAACTTACGATAAGGTTTGATAGACTGACGCAAAAACGTTATGAATCAGACCTAATTAGACCAGAATTTGAAACCCAAAGTAAACAATATCCAATTGACCCCAAAATCAATATGTGGTGCGATTAGGGTCTCAGTAATAACAAAATAAAATTTGAGCTCATTCTGACTTGATTTGGTCAAATTTTCCTTTGTTTAGTTTTTTTTTTTTTTTTTGGTAAGCTGACTTATGTATTAAAAGAAAATGATACAAAGAATATAATGGGCATACCCAAGATTTACAATGAGGACAGAAACGAAAACCAACAAATGGCTACAGGCTAGCCACAACAAAACAAAAACTTGGACCAACTAGATATGCTAGGGGTACAAAAACAACCAGCTAAACATCAAATTAAGAGTCCATGTTATTGACCCTCCAAAGTCTTTGGATCCTTATGTTTTCATCTGTTTGTTGAACATTCCTCATCAAAACAAGCTTATCGCGAATGATACATTCGATTTGATCAAAAACCAAATTCGAAGCTTTAGACACATCTGCAAAGATCCTTGCATTCCGTTCTTGCCAGATACAATACACTGTAGCTGCAAAACCCAGTTTACGAGAAAAGTTGACGAAACTTTTTCCATGCCAAGAGACAGTGGCCAATCGAATCCATTCATCCAAGCTTTTTGTCATTCTTGGAATGTCGCATCTATCACAAACATTCCACCATAATGCTTTCGCAAAGGAGCATTCGAAGAACAAGTGGTTGTGATCTTCATTATTGCAGAGACAGAGTGAGCACCTATTGGGACCATGAATACCAAACCGATGAAGTCTATCCTGCGTTGAGAGTTTCCGTTGGATAGCCACCCAAAGAAGAAATGCATGTCTTGGGACAGCATTCTTGAACCACACGATGTCACGCCAAATCAGAGTTTCTTAGTTTTTTTTTTTTTTCTGCGGCTGAAACAAACGAATGCCTAATTGAATGACTTTTTTTTCTTTTTTTTTCTCTTTTTTTTATGCCACTGATATATTTTGGTCAGGAACCAAATGAAATAACCCTTTTTTTTTTTGATATAATACCAAATCAAGAGAAGAAGAAATTGGACACTAAGGAATTTTTTTTTTTCTGCGGAAACAATATGAAACGAAAATTTCAGAAGGATATAACCTGATTAATGGAGCCAAGCTCTGATACCAAATGATGCGAACCTCATGATCACGTGGTCACGCAACCCACACACAAAGACACCAATTCCCGGAAAGCTAAGTAAATCAGGTTTGATAGGAGTGTGACACAAAGATAACTTGTACCTAGGCACCAGCACTATTGGAAACGTAAACCCCCACCCAACGAATATTGATTCGCGAACGAGAAGTATAAGGATGATGCCACGAAGCCAATTGTTCTTCGATAAGTCATTTTCAGTTCTTTAGAGAACCAAGGAAGGGAGATTATCCCACCAACACACAACAAGTGCAGCAAAGAAGTTTATTGATATGAAAATTGCGTAACCTTACATGTTTGTTTATGCCTCTATTTATACTGACTCTAGACTTAAAGAAACCCTAATGGACCCCCCTTAGGTGGACTTATATGAAGCCCACTTACAATTGACCCAAATAAGTAATAATAACCCAAAAACTAAGAAGAAAATAATAAAAATAATAAAAATCCGAGAATTACCATCCTAAATATGCTAGAATTAAATTTGTGTTGCTGCCCCCTTTCCTTTGATGTCCTTGATTAGCTTGGATAAATTTCCTCCTTTGTTGCTAATTTAATTACTTTCCTTCATATGTTAGGAAAATCATTAAATAGTCCTCCCCTCTTTAGGAATAAGATATGGCCAACTTCCTTACTTAATTAGGAGAATAATAAGTTGTTGGCTTTTTTATCCTTGTAGCATTAGGAAACAAAACAAACCTAACAAGGTTGATATTGGGCTGGATATATCAACCCTTGTTCCACATGAATTGGGCTCTTCTTGGACCTGAACTAGATGAATTAAAGGCTGTCCTTCATGCTCCTTAAATGTCCCAAACCCTTCTAGGTCCATCTTGCTCCATAAGTTCTGAACAAGCCCATTCAATGCTTTTTTAAGCTTCTTTGCCCTAGCTCTTGTGATTGGCCCAATTGGCACCTCCAATGGATCGTTGGCATTTTCAATTTCTCATCTATAAATTCTTCTCTTCCTTCCCTTCATTTCTACTAAACCCATACATTCATCAAATATAGAAGTGTGTAGAAATGGCAGGTTCCTCAAGTCATCACATAAATTATATTTGTGTTTTCGGTGGATCCAGTCCTGGGAAAGAAAAGGAGTTTTTAGAAATCAGCAAATCATCTTGGATAGGTACTAGCTGAGCGAAAGATTCATTTAGTGTATGGAGGAGGTAGCCTTGGGGAAGTATCAATAGCTGCATTTTTAGGAGGTAGTCAAGTTTTGGGGGTAGTCCCCAAAGCTTCAAGACAGGGGGACATCATTGAAAAAACAATTGGAGAGGAATTTATAGGTTCCCACAATGTCTGATCGACTGAATGCAATGTTTAACCATGTTAGTGCCTTCATTGCCTTACCAGGTTGTCTGGGCACATTGGAAGAGATCTTTCATATTTCCAATTAGGCCTAACTGCACATTCACCATAAACCTATAAGTTTGTTAAATGTTAATAGTTTTATGATAAGTTGTTGTCTTTTCTTGATTATGCCTGCGGAACAAGAATGTTCTAACATCTTCAGCACGACAAATCATAATCTCTGCTGCTGCTACTGAACAATTGATTGACCAACTACAATCTTTCATCCCTGTAATTAATCCTTCCATAAGTCGCATAAATTGGTCAACTAAGGAAAGTCGTAAAAAGATTAGATTGGATTTGAGCCTGCGTTTGTAAATATTTGTGTCTTTTGGTTTTATTATTGTGTTTTTTTTATTTGTTTAAGTGCGTTTCAGGTTTGTCAGTGTTCGCTATTTCAGGTGATGTCTTCTATACTCCATCTTTCTACCTTAAGACATTGAGGACAACGTCTCATTTTGGTTGGGGGGAAAGGGTAGTAGTTGATATGTTAAAAAAAAAAAAAAACTGTGTTTTCTATTTCATAAACTATTTGCAAAAATTGTTGTTACTTAGGATGGCAGAGTAAAAGGAGTTCTTTTGTTAAAGTAACTCTTGAGACGCATCTTAGTAAACATTCTTAACAAGGTTTATCAGAATACTTCTTGAAATATTCAGGTTTACAAAACTCTCCTATTGTTAGCACTTGATTCTGCTTGTATGCTCATTTAACAAGTATTCTTAAATCTTCATTTTCACACACACACACACTTTAACATATGATTGTGGGTTGCACAGTGGATTATTACATTATTTATGTTCTTTTATTAAAGGTAACAACTAAGGGGAATGGATAGTATATAATTTGCAAAAAACAAAAACAAAAATAAAAACAAAAAATAATGATAATAAAAAGGTAGATTAGTTTGGTTTTCGTAGCCTCCCTAACTTAAGCAATTAAGCCTCAAGGGGTGTTTTTAACACACTTAATACCCTAAAGTCAACTGACTTGGGAGCTATTGGCCCAACGCTTGTTACATATGTTGAGGAGAAAAGCTTAAGGGAATCAATCATTGTACTATTTACGTATCAGTATCTGCAACCTGAGTTACTAAGCTCGTAGGGGGTGTCTCAACACCTAATGCCCTAAGACCAACTGGTCTGGGAGTCATTAGCCAAAAGCTCGTTACATGGGTTAAAGATGCATTGTGTTTTAAGTAATATATATATATAAAAGATAATAAATCCTAAACCCAAGAAAGTTAACCTTAAACATTAAAGCAAAAAATTTGTTTTTCTTCCAAGTAAAGCCACATAACTATATGTTGATATTTGAGCACAAAAGAAAGGTTTGGTAATATCTTGTTTAAGAGGTATTGAGCAGATCAAAAACTTGACACGACCAAAAGATTGATGTCTTCTCCCAAGTGCAGGAGTGTCGACGTAATAAATAACCCTGCAAGACCGGGTCGAACCA
>NC_133287.1:12329051-12379021 GCF_005239225.2 Populus alba | reverse complement strand
CTTCTGTAGATGTGGCGAAAGAGAACAAGCATCAGATAGTGGAGACTGAGCATTTGATGAAAGCCCTCTTGGAGCAAAAGAATGGCCTTGCTCGCCGCATCTTTTCCAAAGTTGGGGTTGATAATACTCGTCTTCTTGAAGCCACCGACAAGTCTATACAACGCCAACCTAAGGTAATTCCTCTATGTTCAAGTTTAAGCTAGGATTTTGGCATCTTTCTCCAAGATGGAAGCCGGAATGCCATTTTGTTGCTTAATGATTTGACACCTGACTATCAAAAACTTCCTTAGCAATGTGTTTTTTTAGGCGGCCAATCTTTCAATACAATGTAAGGCGTTGATTGGATGTCTTTGGAAACCTGACCAGCACTTGTTTAGTAGCTTAGTGCTCAAGTCATGAACACAGTTTTGGGTACTGGAAACAATGGGCTGAAACACCCCACAATATGTTAATGGACCCTCATTTGAATCTAAAGCATGAAATTGGGAAGCAGCTTCTGCTATATAGATAGCACGATAATGAAAAAACAAAATCTAGCTAGCAGAATAACAGTCAATTTTTGGTATATACAGACTTACATATCATTTGGATATTCCATCATATACTAGGTCAGTCAATTCGGTGAACTTATAATTTGACAAGTTGGGATTTTGTGGTCGGAAGCTTTTTACAATGGCCACATTATCATTTATGAAGTCTCTATGTCTATTTTATGCTAGGTTCATAGCGAATCTACTAGTTCAATGTTGGGGCGTGACTTGGAGACCCTGATCCAGCGAGCCAGGGAATACAAGAAAGAGTATGGAGATTCATTTGTTTCTGTTGAGCATTTGGTTCTTGGATTTGCTCAGGATCAACGGTTTGGGAAGCAATTATTTAAGGATTTTCAAATATCTTTACAAACTCTGAAATCTGCAATAGAATCCATTAGGGGGCGCCAATCAGTTATAGACCAAGGTTGAATACTTTCCCTGTGAGCTTTTTGTGTGCGTGCGCGTGTGCATGTGTGTCTAAGTGTGGGGGGAAGGGGGATTGAACTGTGAAATGGTCCAGGTTCTTTTAATGCAACAGTATGCTGGGGCTGAGGGGCAGGTGGTGGGGGATAGTTAGTCATCTGGGTTGAACTAGTGTTCCTGGGACAAGGAAACATCTCCATTTTTTAATATGATAGATGGTTACTTATAAAATGTAGTTTTTCATGCATATATGTATTTAACTGCATATTAGTTGATGAATGATTTATAGTTTCACCTTTTTGTTTCTCTCAATGTTTAAAATTCTGCATGAAGCATATCAGAAATGCTGTTGGTTTGTTACAGATCCCGAAGGGAAGTATGAAGCACTGGAGAAGTATGGAAAAGATTTGACAGCCATGGCAAAAGCAGGAAAGCTTGACCCAGTTATTGGAAGGGATGAAGAAATCCGTAGATGCATCCAGATTTTATCCAGGAGAACGAAAAACAATCCTGTGCTTATTGGTGAACCAGGTGTGGGGAAAACTGCAATTTCCGAAGGGTAAGCAGTTAAGTGTTTGCTTCTGCATAGAAACAATATCATTGGAGTAGGATCAACCATGATGCTGGGTGTTTCTGATAAATTGGGTTCTTGATCTGACCACTTTCTGGCTTACTTCAAACCAGCAATTGGCTTTATAAGTTGTTATTCCTGAACTTTTTTTGACTTGCTGCTAAACAAACCTATTTTTATGTCAATAGTTTACTTGTATCATAGAACATATTAAGATAATGAAAACAGTACTCAAGTATGTGCCAAGTCCCAAGTGCAGGGATCAGCACTCTCCTACTGGATTGTTTGTTTTATGGACCTGGTTTGAGCTTCTGGATGCCGTGGGGAGTTTGCAAGGGGGTTGGTTAAATAATTTTTGTCTAGTTTGACTGCCTACATTAGGTTTCCATGATGTCTTGGTGGTCTACTTCTGTACTGTGTAGATGACTCTGACTGTACTTTTGGACAGGCTTGCCCAGAGAATTGTGGAAGGGGATGTACCTCAAGCTTTGATGAACCGGAAGGTGCATTCTTTATGTGCATCTTTAAGTTCTACTCACTGGAAACTATTCCTTTCTCCTCTCCATGTTATCAGAGGAAGGGCTGCCTTGTCCATAACCTGGTAATGATTTTGTTAGCTGCTGCTTTACAGCTAATATCCCTTGACATGGGTTCCCTCATTGCTGGGGCGAAATATCGAGGAGAATTTTGAGGATAGATTGAAGGCTGTACTTAAGGAAGTCACGGATTCAGATGGTCAAGATAATCCTTTTCATTGATGAGATTCACACAGTGGTTGGTGCTGGTAAGCTGCATATCAGATATTTTTACTTTATATCCTTTTTCCTTTTAGCTCTTATGTTTTTATGAATTGAATTTTCTTTAATTAGAATAATGTAATTATTTTGAGAATGCCATTACTTAGTGAAACATACCTGTAATTTGGAATGAAGTTAGATAGGAAGTAGGTGATTCGTAATATAATAAAGAATTTGAATGTGGCCTAGACCTAGGGGCTGTTCTAATATGTGAAATGAGGTTTGTTAATGAACTGTTGATAGTACATTGGATAACAATAATGACATGGTAATACTTGTCTCAGGAGCCACAAATGGGGCGATGGATGCGGGGAATCTCTTGAAACCCATGCTTGGCAGGGGAGAATTGCGTTGTATTGGTGCAACAACACTGGACGAGCATCGTAAGTATATTGAGAAAGATCCTGCTTTGGAGCGTCGTTTCCAGCAAGTTTTTGTTGATCAACCTACAGTAGAGGATACAATATCTATACTCCGGGGACTGCGTGAAAGATATGAGCTGCATCATGGAGTCCGTATTTCTGATAGTGCACTTGTGGAGGCTGCGGTTCTGTCTGACCAATACATCAGTGGAAGATTTTTACCTGACAAAGGTAAAACTGATGCACATAGATATATAACAGCCTAAAAGGCTGGAAGATTTTTTATTTTGTATTGGATGATTGAAGGTGACAATTCTGTACCTTTTTGTCATTTTTCCAAAATTGTGCTTGCAGCCAATGGCTAATATTAAACCTCATGATCATATGCTAAATTTATGTAGAAGAGATATCAATTGTGCATAAAATTTGTATTAAGTCCTATATTTCTTTTTGGAAAGCATAAATTGCAAGGTTTGCATGAACACACACACACACACACTTCTAGATGCACATGCTCCTACAATGTCTAGGTGTCTGTACAATTTTTTCTTTTTTTAAGAACTACAAGTTCCACAAAGTGCTCATGTTTTTCAAATTGCAGCTATTGATCTAGTTGATGAAGCAGCTGCAAAACTGAAAATGGAAATTACTTCAAAGCCTACTGCCCTAGATGAAATCAACCGTTCAGTATTAAAGCTGGAGATGGAGAGGTTATCTCTTATGAATGACACAGATAAAGCTTCAAAAGATAGGTTGAGCCGCCTTGATACTGAGTTATCTCTGCTAAAAAAGAAACAAGCTGAGCTGACGGAGCAATGGGAACACGAGAAGTCTGTCATGACATGCATTCAATCAATTAAAGAAGAGGTATATTTTCACCATGAATACTTGTCAGAATTTAAACTTTCCCTTCAGCATATATTAGATAACTCTGAGGACAGTTCTGTTGCACGCTGCCACACTTACAAGTTTAAAAAAGACAAACTTAATTATAAGTGTGACCTCCAATGTAATTTAACTATTATCAAAACAAATTTGCCAAAAATCATTTAAAAATAAATAATAAAATGCATATTGATGTAACAATCTCAAATCTAAAATTTATTCCTTTGCTTTATACAGATTGACAGGGTAAAATCTTGAGATTCAGCAGGCTGAGCGAGAATACGATCTAAATCGTGGCTGCTGAATTGAAGTATAGGAGCCTGAGCTTCTCTGCAACGCCAACTTGAAAGTGCTGAAAAGGAGTTGGATGAGTATGTAAAGTCAGGAAAGTCCATGCTGAGAGAAGAAGTAACAGGTGATGACATTGCTGAAATTGTTAGTAAGTGGACTGGTATTCCTATTTCCAAGCTTAAACAAATCCGAGAGGAGAAGCTATTACATTTGGAAGATGAACTGCATAAACGTGTGGTGGGTCAGGACCCTGCAGTGAAAGCAGTAGCTGAGGGCCATTCAGCGATCTCGTGCTGGTCTCTCAGATCCTCACCGTCCAATTGCTAGTTTCATGTTCATGGGCCCCACTGGTGTTGGAAAAACAGAACTAGCTAAAGCCCTAGCTTCCTATATGTTCAACACTGAAGAAGCCCTTGTACGAATTGATATGAGTGAATACATGGAAAAGCATTCAGTCTCACGATTAGTAGGAGCCCCACCTGGTTATGTAGGGTATGAGGAAGGGGGGCAGTTGACAGAGACAGTTCGCAGGAGGCCGTATGCAGTTATTCTCTTTGATGAGATAGAAAAGGCTCACTCTGATGTGTTTAATATCTTCCTTCAGGTTTTGGATGATGGTAGGGTGACTGATTCACAAGGACGCACTGTCAGTTTCACGAACACTGTCATCATTATGACTTCAAATGTGGGTTCACAATATATACTCGACACAGATGATAACTTGCCAAAGGAGGTGGCTAATGAAACAATTAAGAGGAGGGTAATGGATGCTGCTAGATCAGTCTTTCGGCCTGAGTTCATGAATCGGGTTGATGAGTACATAGTTTTCCAGCCTCTGGATCGTGATCAGATAAACAGTATTGTCGGGTTACAGGTATGTTGGTATTGTTTGTCTGGGTTATTAATGATTTTTCTTCAGTGAATGTCTTTGCAACTTGTTATAAACTATAATTACAGAAACATGGTTACAGCTTGTTTGGTTCATTCTAGATCCTACTGCCCAAATTAATAATTGTGTTTTGAATCCTAGCTGTTAACTGCAATCATCTTGCAGCCTGGTAGATGTATGTGTGCGAAGATGTGCTGGATCTCTTACAACTCTTCATGGAGACTCATGGGAAACGACCTCTTTATTGGATAATCATGGAGTGATTTGATTTGAATTCCAATGCTAACTTCACTAACTTCACTATGCTTTTTACACTGCACGTAGCATATTGCATGTTGGTCCTGTTTTCATGCATTTTCCTGACTGCTTATGCCATGTTTGCTTGTTCATTTCAGCTTGGACGTGTCCAGCAAAGGCTTGCAGACCGGAAGATTAAATTATTGGTCACCGATGCAGCTGTAGAGTTTCTAGGGACTCTTGGGTACGATCCCAACTATGGTGCTAGGCCAGTCAAAGGGTGATTCAGCAACATGTTGAAACGAACTTGCCAAGGGTATCTTGAGAGGGGAATTGAAGGATGAGGATTCTGTTGCAATAGATACGCAGGTTACAGCATTTGCTAATGGCCACCTCCCCCAGCAAAAGCTAGTTTTCAAGCGTCTGGAAACTAGTGAAGATAAAGCAGCTGCAGAAAGTAGAGCTTTTTCACAGACTGTCTAAATGTTTTTACCCGCGCTACACTATACAGGTGCTATATATTTTGGGTAGAGGGTTCATAACTCATGCTAAATGAGTATTTCCCATCTTGTGTAAACTTACAGGTCTCGAGGAGTTTTTGTAAGGTGCCTTGGCTTCCTAACAACATATTTTATATTCCTTTGTGGTTGGTGAAGTTGGGGTGATCTTGTGTTCTTGTAGTCTAAAGTGCGCACGAGAGCGACATGATATACTAATTTGACAGACAAGAACTGTTGTTATACATACTCTTAAAAGTGAAACGAATTGACAGTATTTTTATTTAAATGAATTCTTTGCGAGGTATTTTGGAGTGGACAAAAGAAAGGAAAATTCGTTCTGGCAAAAGACATTCCTAATGTATTTGGCTGTGTTGCTGCCGGTATGTCTCTGCATTCGAAGTCGTCACATTGTATCAGAAATTCATGGCTTTAGAAAACATAACGATACCGTGTTCATTAGCAGCAGATGAGTAAGAGATGGGTGGAAATTACAATGATTTCCCAGATGATTAACCCTCTGTCTATGATACAAATCATTCAATCAAGAAGGACGTGAACCGGTGAAAAACAACAGCCAAGACAAATTCCCATTGGACATGAGCAACCAGGGGAATATGGAGTTATTCTTTCGCAAATCCTGTAGGATCAAGGCCCGTGTCTTGCCATCTCATGTTTGAGACCAATTTCGTGTACAGCGTCTTCGCTGATTCAATCTTGCCTCTTAAACACATTCCATGAACTACAGCGTTGTAGAGGGAGACATCTGGTGGAACTTGCTGCAGATGAGGTGAAATGAAATTTATCAGTTCTGAACCATCTGCAATGCTCTTCCAAAGAGAAGTACGGGTCCAGCTGTAAGGTTTTGAAGGACCAAACTTTGCACTTTGGCATTTGATTCTGTACTTTAGAGGACTACTGAGTTACAGACAAGGACTTGTTACAGTAACTGTGATCGAGATACAAGGTGACTAACTGCAAAATCAATCTGTAAAGAATAATGTTTGCCAGACTTTGTTTCTTTATGATCTATTTTGAAATACATGAAGGGCTCATTTAAGAGATAACCCAACGATCTCAATGCAATAAAGTTTGAATTTTTTCACTATCCTTCCTCAACATTCCAGCTTACAATATAAACAAATTGTTCAATAACAAACTCCTACAGAGTAGATATACCATTACTGCACTATCTAAACTAACAATTATAAAATAAGAAATAACAATAGAAATTGAAATGAAATCTACATAAAGTCTGCATAATGCATTGCTAGCCAAACTCCCATCTTTCAAGCTCCTACTTTTCAGCCACGTTTCTAATACACTTGCCCTTTCGAAAACTTATCCATGTGGCTGCTCATAACATTACCGCTCCCATTAATACGGCACTTGTTCTCAAGTGCCAAAAAAGGAAAGCGATTGCGAAGAGAGTGAACTTCCTTGTACTCCCAGGGCCCAATAGCTTTGTCTTGCTGTATATTTTTCTTCAACAGTTGCAATTGATCTGAATTTTGAATCTCAGTGAGAATGTAATAAAAAAGTGGCAAGTGGGCATGGAGAGGGAAGCAAGACTGGGTTGGTCCTCCAAACAGCAGGATAAAACATTTGCCACTTTATTTTGTTTTGCCCGCGCAAATATTCCATTGCAAAATCAAAACCTATGAGTTTATGTTGTTGGGCCGAAGTGATGATGTACTATTCCAGCAAAAACTTGAGGTTGTAATGGTCTATCTAGACGAGGATGCGACGCCCCCACAAATATGCCCGCCAATGTTTGACTACCTGGCTAAGCTAATGAGTTCCTTTTCATAAGCCAAAAGACTCTTGTAATGGAATGTAAGAGGTTTTGTTGAAATAGGCAATTGGTTGACCTTCTTACTGTAACACTGCTCCCATTCCCGTATCCGAGGCATCACATTCCAAAATAAACAGTGTGGTGAAGTTGGGTAGTGCCAAAACAAGGTTGTAGGTCATAACAATTTTTAATTGTTCAAGTGTTTGAGCTGCATCTTATATCCATTTGAATGAATCCCTGCTTAACATATCTGTAAGAGGAGCTGCAATTATGCTATAATTCTGGACAAACTTCCAGTAGTAGTCGGTAAAGCCCAAGAAACCTTATAAGCCTTTCATAGTGTTCGGCCTTGGCCAATCAATCATGAATGTGATGTAATTTTGCTTTTATCTACTGTAGCCCTTCTCCCGATATGATTTGGTCGAGGTAGGAGACTTGGAGTTGAGCAATGAAGCACTTGGATCTCTTAAGAAATAATTGATGATTAGTAAAGGAGATCGAAGACAAGCGCAAGTGTGCTAGATGATCTGCCCATGAGTGACTGTATACAAGAATATCATAAAAAAAAAAAAAAACAAGAATGAATTTACATAGGTATGGCTAAAATACCTCATTCATTAAAGCTTGGAAAGTGTTAGGTGCGTTGGTGAAGCTGAAAAGCATAACCAAGAACTTGAAGTGGTCGTGGGAGGTGCAGAATGTTGTCTTCTTCATTTCTGTAGGGTAAATTCTGATTTGATGGTACCCTAAGCGCACATCAAGCTTTGTGAGATATTTTACATCGTGCAATTCCTCCAAACGTTCATCAATCATCGGTATATGAAATTTTCCCTTGATGGTTTTGGAATTCAAGGCTCTGTAATCCACACAGAATCGCCATGTGTTATCGGCTTTAGTGACAAGAAAGACGGGTGATGAATATGGAGATTAACTAGGTCCGATGATGCCATATTTCAACATATCTTTGCATTGCCTTTTAATTTTGTCTTTTTATGCATGGGGGTATCGGTATGGTCGCACCATTACGGGATGCGTTCTTGGCTTCAAATTGATGCGATGGTAATGAGATCTAGCGGGAGGAAAGCCTTGCGGTTCTTGAAATAAAAAATCAAATTCAACTAGGAGTTTGTTGAGTTCCATATCTGATTGGGTCTCCATTGCTGCAACTTGAAGTTGTGCAATTGGAATGGGATGTGGGTTCTCAATTCCATGCAATTCCATATCTTTTCCATGCTATTTAAAATTCATAATTTTTGCCTTGAAATCCATAGAATAAGACCTAACGTCTGAAGCCAGTTGACTCCCAATATGACATCAATTCCATTTAAAGTTAAAATGTAGAAATCAATAAGAATTAATTGATTATCCATCATAATAGGAACATCCTGACATTGACTTGGACTTTTAATTTTGCTGTCATTTACGACCACGACCTGCAACCTCCCCTTAAGTTCACTATTAAGTCCCAATTCGGTCACCCATCTGGAATCTAGGAAGCTATGAGTGCTACCCGAGTCAATCAAAATCATTAAGTTGTGCTCCTTAATTATCCCTTGAATTCTCATTGTTTGGCCTCCTGAATTCTTTCCCGTGATAGCATGCAATGAAATTTCTAGTTCAATTTCTTCTTTGTTATCTCGCACTAATTCATCCACACCATATAGCCAGAACAAACGCTTGCATTGATGTCCTTGGTTGTAAATCTCATCGCAATTGAAGCATAAACCTTTGACTCGACGCTCGTCTATCTCGATGCATTGATGTCCATTTCTTGTTTTGTAGTGAGAGGACCTGCTCGGGTTGCCAATTGCTTAAATCTACGTTGATACTCCTCTATCGTGCCTCCTTGTCTAAGTTTGTAAAGTTCCTTCAATTTGTTGCCTTGAATTGATGGACAAAAACGAAGGTGACATTGTCGTTTAAATTCCTCCCAAGAGATTCTGGGTCGGTCCCTATCCAGTTTGAGGAACCATACTTGTGCATCCTCATCTAAGTGGTAATAGGCAATTTCTACATTTTCTTCCTCTGGAATGCGTTGGTGGCGGAAGTAATGATCACAGCGGTTGGCGAGCGGGTCATTTTTTTTTCATCATAAAGGGAAATTCCAGTCAGCTGTATCTAGATGGTTGCACACGCCCCTCCAAACAGTTAGCTACCTTGAGGATATCCTCTTGGTTTCTGGTTCACACTTCCATCATCTCCCTGTTACTCTTTAATCTATGACAGCCAAGTCACGAGGGAGCTCTTTGATTTAGGCAGAAAGATGCTCCTTCTTAGTTGTATCTTGTTGTCAGTCCTCCCGATACATCTTTATGGTCTTAATTAAATTGTGTACGTAGGTTGTTAGAGGAATCGCTTATAACTTCTTGCTGTGATACCAATTTGTTACGATCCTAAAACTGTTGATCGAGTTACAAGGCGATTGACTGCCAGAATCAATATGTAAAGAATGATGTTTGCCAAACTTTCTTCTTTTATGACTTATTTTGAAATATGTGAAGAGCTCATTTAAGAGAGAACCCAACGATCATAATGCAATAAAGTTTGGGAAATTTTTTTCATTATCCTTTCTCAACATTCCAGCTTACAATATAAATAAATTGTTCAATAACTGTAACAACCCTGATTTCTTACATCTTTTTTTCATGATATATTAGAAATTTTCAGGTAAATTTTTTTTATACAAGGTTCGACCAAAATTTTAGCAGAGTCTCCCAAATATAGTAGGAGGTCCCAAGTTATCTACAAAATTATATTACACTTCCAATTTTATTTCATAGCCCTATCCAATTATCCTAGATCATCTTTTTTCATGATATATTAGAAATTTTCAGGTAAATTTTTTTTATATACAAGGTTCGACCAAAATTTTTAGCAGAGTCTCCCAAATATAGTAGGAGGTCCCAAGTTATCTACAAAATTATATTACACTTCCAATTTTATTTCACAGCCCTATCCAATTATCCTAGATCTTAACCCAACTCATCATCATCAAACAACAAACATATCTTATTCAATAATATCATATAATGGAGTTCAAGTGAAAAGATTCAATTTCAACTATAAAACATGCATGATTAAATAGGTACCTAGAGTTCCAATCATTAGATTAAAGACATACATTCAAATTTATGGATTAATATTACATCTCAAGTTTTAGGAGATAAGTCTTTTAATTTACAAATAATTTACATGGTCAAAAGCAAAAAATAACTTAACCAATATCACTCTTAACGTGACCTTGATGGACTTAAAAATAGAAATTAATATGTACACATAAATATAAAAGATAGTAACAAGCAATAACAATGATAGACAAATAATTCTTTTATATGTTTTCTTTTGATATATAAAACCAGGTATAAATCTCTTTTACAATATATATTTTTTATTTATTACCAATATCCATCTAATATTCTATCTCATTTGTCAAGAATAATTTCATTTTGAAAATCTCAACAAAACTCAAAGGTTTGGGAACACCATCTTCTTTCAATCCTCTTCATGGTGCTTCATTTTCATGAGAAAAAATCATTTTTATCATCAACGTTGTTGGACGTGCATGATTCCTCATTTCTGCATGGTTTGGGTAATGCATGGGCTTTTGTAAGGTCCCTAGTCTCTGCATGGTCTTTCATTTCATTTGGATGGGTGGGAGCTTCTGATTGGCTATACCTTGTTCTCTGAAACGTGATGATGAAAGGGCTCTGCATGCTCTTGCATGTGGCCTTATTTGCTTGGTGATTCAGCTGCTGACTGCTTATGTTGACACCAATTCTGTGCTTTCTGGCTGATCTTTTGACATCTGTCTTCATTCTCTAGTGTTTATCTGCTTCTTTGTATCTGCATGAATGAGGTGTTTGCCCCCTGTTTCTTAGCTTCTAGCTTATTAATGTGTTCTAGCTGGGCTGGTCTCTGTCTCTGTCTCTGCAAGGAAGACTCTCTACGTCTCTGCATGGATGGGCATGCTTTGTATGGATGGCTGATTGTCTCTTCATGGATGGCCAAAAGTCCTTTTTGTCCCTGCATGTTAAGCCTCATCGATTGCCTCCGTTTTGGATGATGGTTCATCTCTGCATGGATGAGATTCTGCTTTGTTTTTTGCTTGGATGGCTGGTTACTGCACTTCTCCTGCTGCATGGAAGAGCCTCCATCTTTGCATGGAGGATTCATCGTTTACTGCTGCCGTTGGCTTGCGTGGCTGTTGTAGCTGCTTCATCTCTTTGTCGGCTTGCGGGTTGCTCTCGTGGTTTGATTATCAAATCAATCTGAGCTATCTAATCATCTTTCTCTGTTGTAAATTTTATCAAGATGTCTTTTTATCCTATCTTTTGCGTTGTGTTAGGATGAGAACCTTGTAATATGTGATTCCTCTCATAACCATGGTCTTAATCTATTTGTTTCTACAATGGCTTGCTGTATAGCTCTCTAAGGGAGTCTGTTCCCTTTTTGTTTATCCTTGTTTCTGAACTTGCTGGCTCTTCAACATTGTATATATATATTTTTTTTATCTTTTTATACACTTACATTTTGATTAAAAAAAAAAAAATTTCTCACTTGATACCAAGATATTCTTCTCTTTGTATCATTAACTTATCTCATTCTTTTGGAACAATTAATCAATAATCTTTCCTTTTATTTTTTAGAAGGTAATCGCCGACACTAATAAATTTTATTAGTATCATTTGTCTTCTAATATTGGCTAGACTAATCAATTACATTCACATGCTGATATTAATACAACCGATTAGTATCATTAACTATTTCCTTCCTCAGAATACTTAATCAAATATTATTCATATCTGTTTTCTATCAAAGTTGTCATGTCAAGAACCCTTGACATCATTAGCCTCCTTGCCTAGAGTAGTTACCAATGTGACCTATTGATATCATTAACTATTCTGGACTTGGAATAGTTAATAAACTTATCTTTTTCACTGAATCAGGAGTAATCATGCCAATGTTAGTAATCTTTTTTAACATCATTAGTCACCTAATTGCTCGGGATCGACTAATCAAGTTAAGAAATGTTGGCACTAATGAAAACCTCATCAATACCATTAGTAATCCAAACCCGGATAGCTAATCAATCCATTTGAATCTTCCATTTGTACCGAACCACTTTTATTTTTCTTATTAACATCATATGCATTGTAAACCACAGTTGTCAAGTTCATTCGCACGCAATCTTAGTTATCGATACTATTGGTCACTAAGCATCCTTCACATAACCTTGGCCACCTTATCACAGTGCCAATTATCAATTTATGCCCTTAGCCACCGTCATTATGGTGCTAAGTATCATTGTCATGTATCCTTAGCCACAAACACTATGGTAACTAATTATCTTATTAATTCCCCTCCAATCTCCAAGTCATTGTGTATACCCAATAACCACATTAATTAATGTACTCAATATCTTAGTCATATATTAATTATTTTACTCATAACATTTAGAATTACTACTTCTAACTTCAATCAATTAATTCACATAATCTCTTCAAAACTTAAATATCTGGCTAACTCATCTCGATTGCTAATAATTCTGGTAATTTCATATAATTATCCACACATTTGGTTAACCTTCCTTAGTTATCAATAAATTCGGTAATTCCATACGAATTACCCAGCATCTGGCTAACCCTTTTTGTTAGCCAATCAATATGGTAATTCCATACGAATTACCCCATATCCAATTAACTTCCTTGTTAATCAATAAACCAGGTAATTCTCTTGGTTGCCAAAATCAATCCGGTAATTCTATATAAGAAATTCGGCTAATCCATCGTTGTTGCTAAAATCAATTCAGTAATTCCATACGAATTACCCAGCATTTGGCTAACCTCTTTTGTTAGCCAATCAATCCGGTAATTCCATATGAATTACCCAAGAAATCCATCTAATCCATGTTGGTTGCTAAAAGCAATCCAATAATTCCATACGAATTACCCAGCATCCAATTAACCTCTTTTGTTAGCCAATCAATCTAGTAATTTCATACGAATTACCTCATAGTTGGTTAACTTTCTTGTTAACGAATAAACCCTGTAATTCTCTTAATTACCTAAGAAATCCAGCTAACCCATCTTAGTTGCCACAATCGATCCGATAATTCCATACGAATTACCCAGCACTCAGCTACCCTCTTGTGTTTGCAAAATAATTTCAGTAATTTCTCTTAAATTACCAATAATTCTCATTTGTAATAATCACTTAACTTATATTCATTTGTTTTGTTCTTTTAACATCAATTAAATACACAACACAAATATTTAAGGAAAACTAATAATTACAAAATAAGGTGATGAATCACCTTCCGAGAATAGGTGCATGTACTGCCACTCCATACAATTGTCTAGTCCTCATAGCTTTCCCTATACCACTAGGGATTCAATTTTTTATCAACAATACAACCAACATTACATCTTCATTTAACTAGTATTCTTAAACCAATCAGAAGGAATTTTCTTAGGATCTCATACTCGTACCCATTCTCATGTTCATATTTATTCTTATAATTTTGTTATTAAAATCATCACTCCACAGTGATTCTAAGCAAAGATTAAAAATGATCTAATTTTGATCGATTTAGCTTAACCAACTCAGAACACTATTATCTAGTGTTTTTATCATAACTAAAGTTGTACAACTTCGTTTTGGGCTTGATTTGTCTCTATTAAAAATACAACTTTCATGAAGAAATCAACTCCAAATTATTTTATTTTAAAACTCAAACTCAATAATCATAATAACCCCTCCTTTATAGCTAAAATTTTAGACAACGAGGATTTTCATTCCTTGGAAATCCTTTTCAACTTCCAATTTATTTTCATGCATAAACAATATTATCCAAGGTCATTTGACATCATTTAAATCACAATAATAATTTCACGATACTAATTGGAATACATGATAATCTTCATTAACTAATCAATTTGCCAAAAATATACTTATGATCAACCTTAAATATGTTTTATTTTTCAAATTTCTTTCATTTTAATTTCTTCATGGTTCCACCCCATATCCACACAACCAACAAGTTAGCTTTTTATTCAATTAACATGTTCATATAACAATGTTCATTCCTATTCTTACACAATAATCATTCCTCCCCTTATATTAAGAATACACAATTAATCTATAACAATACTACAATAAGTTAATGATGGTCAAAACTTCATTTACAATGAAAAAAATCTTTTTTTAAAATAGGTTGTAGGGAACTCATTAATAATGTTAATAAACACGGGGTAATGACCTATCCTTGAAAACTCTATACATGACTGCTTGCCCACGTCGAGATTCAAATTAAATCTTGTGGGAGTTGTTATAATATGAGCCAATTGATTTGGTAAATCCAAAGTCAACTCAAAAGACCGAGAAAAATCTGGTTTGACCTAAAAAAAAATGATATTTTATGTTGTTTTATATTGAAAATGTGACATATTGGATAACACATGGTCAATCAAGGTAAACATCAAATATGTAACTTGGATCATGAACATAACTATAATGCACCAACTTAGTCGGATAGTTATCTATTTCCTTCCCCTTTCCTTTTCCTATTCTATCATTGCTTGGGCCTCATTTGAGCTTGGATTAGATGAAAATTGAAGATTTAATAGAGAATGAGGGACTAGGTTGAAAGAAGAGGGCTTGGCTCAGGTGGGATGAGATTCACACCTTAATTGAAGAGTTACTATCAAATTAGAAATTAAATCAAATGAAAGTCAGGACCTAATTAAAGAGTTATTATCAAATTATGGATTAAATTGAATACGTTAAATGGAATTTAGGGCTTAATTAAAGAGTTATTATAGAAGTAGAGACCAAATTTTTTGTTAAAAAAAAAAAAAAAAGAAAAAAAAGAAAGGTTGATGTATACGTTAGCATGTAAAATCATTTTTCATGGCGCGTGTAGTCCCCTACCTCCTTTAAAGACAATCTTATTTGTTGTCCCTAAAATTGTCTCAATGTCCTCATCCTCCTTAAGTGACCAATGTATGATAATTATCCATAGCATGGCATCAATTAACTTTTTTCTCATTCCATCTCTTTTTTTTTTCTCTCTCTCTCTTTTCTCATTTGGATTTTGAAATTTGATTTCTTCTTCCTTCATAGCCTTTTAAGTTTTTTTTTCCTTGTTGTCAATCTCATTCCTTCTAATTTAAATCTCTTTAAAAATAGAAATTTTAACAAAATTTTTGCATGGTCGAACGCAAAACCAAGAAGGCCATAGAGAGAAAATGAAAATAAAATATCAAGTTAATTGTGAAACAAATCAACAAAAAATAATAACAAAAAAAGCTATATATTAATTCAAATAATTGCACTGTTGAATCCATAGTGCAACAAACTCCTTTTTATTTTTTTTAAGTGGATTTTCAATGCATATACATTTTTTATTATTGTTAAACAATAGACATGCAGGGTATGTCTTGAATTTTGAGATATAAAAGGAGGACTATACAAAATACCAACAGCAACAACAATAAGAAATAAGGTGGCATACTTTGTCTTTGTGATTATTTTATAATAGGTTGCCTTTGATATATTGCTTGTCTAGCAATATTATTAATTTTCGTCCATAGATCAAAGGATCTTGCTAATAGGCATGTTACAGAAGGATATTAATACGAAATTACTTGATTAAATATATATAGGTACAGGATACATTATGCTACCCTTCTTATCAATGATATATGGGAGTCGATCAACTCTTGGACTAGGCTATATATATGAGAGTTTAACAATGCATTTTTTTTTTTTAAATGAAATACAAGAATTTTATTAATCAGTTGATTTACTGTAAAGAGCATGGCTAAATATTAAAAAAAGTAGAGTAACAAGAGATAGGTTAGAAAAACATACAAAATGAAACAATGACCATGCAGATTTGAATAAAATGATCATCGGAGTTCATGTCATTGAAATCACTCTGTAACCACTACTGTATCTGCTATGATCTCAAGAATAACAATGTTTTTTTTTTTTTTTTAAAGAAACTGGTAGAATTATTCAGAATAGGAGCTTGCTCTGACGTTACATGATATATCTTATCATTAAAGGGCTCATGAAAAGATCTTGCAAGCAATTAAAAACTGCATTTAAAGGAGCTTCCCAAACTCCTGGAATCACTTGAGACATCGGATTCTGCTACGAAAGATTGCGCGAATAGGTCTATATATGGTCTGACAAATCTGGATTGACCTCTGCTGAATTGTTGCTGCTTCAGTCCTCTCCAAAACAAATTATTCGATCACACCAAGCAGGAGCTTGCTTCTTAATTTTCACCCTTCATCTTCTGATCGATCACAAGTCATAATTAAAACCTGTGAGTTTCTGATAGTACTTGTAAGTGGGTGCAGATTCAATTATCCTTCACGCCAACCCTTGAAAAAACATGACACTTCATGAGCTCGCCCTTGAGCTGATCCCTTTCCAACAAGATTATGAAAGCAAGGGTACGTATATCTGAATGTGGCCACCTGTAATCCCTTACTTATACAATTAATATCGCTTTATTTTATTTTATTTTTCAAAAAGTTGCGGACTTTCTATTAAAACCAAAAGATAACTAGGTTAAGCACTACCAGAAAATCGCTAAATACCAACGGACATACCGACGGAATTTTTTTCTGTCGGTATTTTTCGGCCGAAATCACGACGGAAAATTTCGTCGGTAATTCGGTCGGTAATTACCGACGGAAATAGTCCGTCGGTAATTACCGAACGAATTACCGACCCGAAAATTCAAGAATTAATGAAAAAAAGGGCGGGCAGTTAGCGCGGAGGGTTTTTGGCGGGTGATTTTTCCGACAGAATAACCACGGAATTAAAAACTGGGGCCCGTACGCGTGAGGGGACCTATTTACCGTAAAAAAAAAAACCGACGGAATCACCGACGGATTTGAAATGCCAGATCCGTACCGGTGACGTGACGGGTGCACCGTTAAAAATACCGACGGAATCACCGATGGATTTGAACAGCAGGTCCGTGCGGTGACGTGTACCGACGGTTTTTTGCCGGACGGATTCATCGACGGTATTTAATGTCCGTCGGTAAGTCCGTCGGCAAAAGTTAATATATGGCTCCTCTGCCGACACTCTCTCCCCCATTTCTCCTTTTCTTCCTAATCCTAACCCTCCCCATCTGCAAAATAACCAGCCCCCCCTCACCCCAAAACAAGAATTTTTCTCATCTCAGCACAACAAGTTGTATTTGTTTTTAGTGTCACAGCATCCCGTGTTCTGATTTACCGACGGATTTTTATCATTTTTTGTAAGTAATTCTATCTTTTAAAATTTTTAACATTTAAATGTTATTTTATTGTTTTTTTAAGTATAATGTATTTTTTTTTTAGTAGATGTACATGTTTTAATTGTTATTTCTCAACAAACTTGTAGTATAGTGAATGTATAATTTTAATACTTGTTATGGTTTGTTTTAGATTTTGTAAGATTGTGTATTTGTTTGAAAATTGTTAAAATTTAATTTCTAGAATTACCGAAATTACATGTTGTGTTTTGAAATAATTAAGAGCTTGCTTAATTAATGGGTCCTTTTTATAGAGGTTCGATAGAAGTCACGGATGATCGTTCATGGATGTATCTAGATTCACCCAAGGATTGCGGAGGATGGGATTATTGTAACGGGGTTCAGGGTTTTATTAATTTCGCAACATCTATTCCCAGAAATTTTACTGGAGGCGTATTAGGTGTCCATGCAGGAAGTGTCAAAATAAAAAGTATCTGCATCCAGATGTTGTAATGATGCATCTTCTACACAATGGGTCCTTTTTATAGAGGTTCGATAGAAGTCATGGATGATCGTTCATGGATGTATCTAGATTCACCCCAAGGATTGCGGAGGATGGATTATTGTAACGGGGTTCAGGGTTTTATTAATTTCGCAACATCTATTCCCAGAAATTTTACTGGAGGCGGTATTAGGTGTCCATGCAGGAAGTGTCAAAATAAAAAGTATCTGCATCCAGATGTTGTAATGATGCATCTTCTACACAAAGGGTTTGTGGAGGATTACGAGTGTTGGTATGCACATGGAGAGGTATTTGTTAGTAATAGGAGAATGGGAGAAACGGTGGTTGGGTCAACTTCTAGTGCTAGCAACGTGCATGAAGCGGCAAATGACAACACTAATCCTTACAGAAACATGGTTATGGATGCAATGAGAATGAATCAAGATAATGTCAATCAATGTCCAATCGTAGAAGAAGAACCTAATGCAGAGGTAGCTAGGTTTTTTTGATTTGTTGAAGAGATTCTGACGAACCATTATGGATGGCTGCACAAACCACAGTAAATTATCGCTGTGGCACAGGTGTTCACCGCATCAAGTCAGATCACGGGTTGAGTGAGGCCGGGTATGACAAAATTATTGATTGAGCAAGAAGCCATTTTATCAGAAGGGAACAGGCTCAAAGAGAACTTCTATGCTGCGAAGTCCATGATTGAAACCCCCTCGGTTTAGGATACCCAGAAAAATTGACATGTGCCCTAACTTCTGCATGTTATACTACCTTGAAAATGATGTGATGACCGAGTGCATGACATGCGGGCATTCCGTTACAAACCCAGAACTGGCAGGGGGAAGACTCTAGTGGCATATAAAAAAAACTTAGATATTTCCGCCCGATCACACCTAGACTGCAGAGGTTATTTATGTCACCAAGGACTGCTGAGCACATGACATGGCACCAAACACACGATGTCGTTGATGGTGTGATGGTGCATCCTTCTGATGGCGAAAGCGTGGAAACGCTTTAACAGTGTTCATCCTGACTTTTCTGCTGAATCAAGGGAATGTTCGACTTGGGTTGTGTACAGACGGGTTCAAACCCATTTGGGTCATTTGCTGCTCCCTATTCTTTGTTGGCGGTCATTCTCACAGTTTATAACTTGCCACCGGGAATGTGTATGAGGCCGGAGTTTCATGTTTCTATCTACTGTCATACCCAGTCCAAGCAGCCCGGGGCGGAATATAGATGTTTGTCTTCGACCGTTGATAGATGAGCTGGCGCAGTTGTGGTCCTCCGGATCTCTGACTTATGATATATCTTGGAAACAAATTTTCCTTATGAGGGCGGCTTTGATGTGGACTATCAGTGATTTTCCAGCTTATGGAAATGCTTTTCTGGTTGGAGCACGCATGGGAAACTCGCATGTCCATACTGCATGGAAAACAACAAGGCATTCACGCTAGCAAACGTAGGTAAAGCTTCTTTTTTTGACTGTCACCGTCGCTTCTTGCCAACTTTAATCACAGGTTCAGAAAGAACAGAAAAGATTTCTTTGTTGGTAGAGTTGAAAAAGATGTTGCATCCCCGCGTCTTTCTGGTGAAGAATTGCATCATGTTGTATCAGAGTACGGTGACATTGTGTTTGGCCTTCAATCAGGTAAGCAAAAGTTTCCTGGTTTTGGTTTGACCCATAATTGGGTAAAGCGAAGTATCTTTTTGGGAGCTTCCGTATTGGAAGACTAATCTTCTCCGCCATAACCTTGACGTCATGCACATTGAAAAGAACGTGTTTGAGAATATTTTTCAACACCGTCATGGATGTGAAGGGGAAGACAAAGGACAACATGAAGGCTAGATTGGATATAGCTTTATACTGTAACCGTAAAATATGGAGTTGGTTTATGACGAGTCACGGGTTGCAAAACCAAGGGCAAGCTTCGTGTTAGAGAAAAACGCACAACTGCTAGTCTACAAATGGCTTAAGAGTCTGCGTTTCCCGGATGGACATGCATCGAACATATCAAGGCTTGTTAACATAGAGGACTTGCAGATTGTATGGAATGAAGAGCCATGACTGCCACGTGTTTATGCAAACACTCATCCCATTAGCTTTTCGTGATTTGTTGCCAAAGGGAATATGGGATGCACTAACGGAGATCAGTCATTTCTTCAGAGATATATGCTCCAGCAAGATGAATGTTGAGCACATTGAGATGCTTCAAACGAATATCATCGAGACACTATGCAAACTTGAGATGATATTCCCTCCTTCATTTTTTTGACTCAATGGAGCATCTCCCTATACATCTACCGTTCGAGGCAAAAAGCTGGAGGACCGGTCCAGTATAGATGGATGTACCCATTCGAACGGTGAGATATTACAGTTGCAATGTAATTCATATCTTAAAGTATTTTCTATGTTTTTCTTATTTGAAAATACTTGAATTGTACTTCAATGCAGGTACTTGTTTAATCTAAAAAAAAAGGTTAAGAACAAGGCGCATGTTGAGGCTTCGATATCTGAGGCCTATATTGTTGAAGAGATATCAACATTTATCTCGTACTATTTCGAACCTCATCTGAGAACAAGAATCAATCGCGTTCCACGGCATGACGATGGCGGTGAAGTGCCTTCCAGTGGGAACTTGTCAATATTCTCCAATACTGGACGATCCACACCTAAAAATGCTGTAAGAGGAAGATATTTGTCGGAAATAGAATTCAAACAAGCACACAACTATGTTCTATTTAACTGTGATGAGCTGAGACCATTTATTCAGTAAGTCTATATATGTGTAATAGTAATTAAACTTTGTCAGTAATATACTGTTAATTATATATTGTAATATCATACACTCATTATCACTTGCAGGCAACATCGACAATATTTGCTCTCCAATAACTCGCAGCTGACCGAATCCCAGATCTTTCAATTACAAGATGAACAATTTGCCACATGGTTCAGAACACATGTAAGCACTATCACAAACTCATTCTAATGTATGCATGTCATTACGAGATTCTCGTTCATTTACCGTGTATTGATGTACATTTAATTACATATATTTACAAGGTTTATCAAATGGGAAGGAGTGCGCCCAAGTCATTGTCTTCATTAAGCCTCGGCCCTGGAAGAAAAGTTAAGTGCTACAACGGGTATTTTGTCAATGGATATGTTTTCCATACTGAAGAATACGGGCAAGGAAGAAAGACATACAACTGCGGTGTTTGTGTTAAGGGATCCACAAGTAGCTAGTTAGAAGTTGACTACTATGGTAGATTAGAAGAGGTCGTCGAACTGCAATATCATAGCGAGCAGAATAAAGTGTTTTTATTCAAATGCTATTGGTATGACACGACGGACAGAGGAATCAGAGTTGATCCGCACCATGGTCTGGTCGAAATCAACTCAAAAGCTAGACTCCGCAACATAAACGATGTCTTTGTTTTCGCAAAGCAATGTCAACAAGTTTATTACACATACACCCCTTCATTTAGAAAGGATCGTTCAAGAGTTGATTGGTTGTCCGTTTTAAAAACGAAACCACGGGGTCGTGTCGAGGTTGTTCAGGATGAGAACGAAGACACAAGTGTGCGAGATGAAGTCTTTCAAGTTCGTGAGTTGGTTGAACCATATCGAGTTGCTCCTTCGATTGAATTGGAAGAAAATTCAAATTTTCGAGTTCTCGATGATAGTCTTGTTGATATTGACGGAGAGGAGTTGAATGTTGTTCTCAGCTCTAGCGGACAACCAAATGTCGATGAAGAAGATGATATCCATATTGAAGATTGCGATGAAGATGATGACAATTCAATTGACGAGGAGGAAGAAGAAAATTCCGACTAATTATGAACATGAAGCCCTATGTAAAAACATTTGTCTCATGTAATTTAGATTATTGATGATGTATTTTGTAAAACAAAATATTTACTGTTTAAGCAATGTGGTTATTGTGTTTATGTGATGGACAGTTTATCAGTTAAGTTTCTGCAGGAAGGTAAACAGGCAATACAAAGACAAACTTTCCTGCATAATGCCACAATCACCGACGGCCATGCCGACGGACTCACCGTCCGTCGGTATCTCACAGAGAGTTCGAAAAATATTTACAACAAAATGCCACAATCACCGACGGCCATGCCGACGGACTCACCGTCCGTCGGTATCTCACAGAGAGTTCGAAAATATTTACAACAAAATGCCACAATCACCGACGTCCATGCCGACGGAATAACATCCGTCGGTATCTCACAGAGAGTTCGAAAATATTTACAACAAAATGCCACAATCACCGACGGCCATACCGACGGACTCACCTTCCGTCGGTATCTCACAGAGAGTTCGAAAATATTTACAACAAAATGCCACAATCACCGACGTCCATGCCGACGGAATAACATCCGTCGGTATCTCACAGAGAGTTCGAAAATATTTACAACAAAATGCCACAATCACCGACGGCCATACCGACGGACTCACCTTCCGTCGGTATCTCACAGAGAGTTCGAAAATATTTACAACAAAATGCCACAATCACCGATGGCCATGCCGACGGAATAACATCCGTCGGCATCTCACAGTAAGCTCGAAAACATAAAACCACCATCGACGGTATTACCGATGGCGTAGCTCCGTCGGTAATTTGTCGGTTACCCATTTTACCGACAGAATTACCGACGGACGGCGCGTTTCCCAAAGTGCGTTAATTAATGCGCCCCTGAACTTGTCAGATTACCGACGGAATCACCGACGGACTTCGAAAATTTTGGAGGGCTTTTAAAAAATTCGGGGCGAAATTCGAAAAAATACCGACGGAATTTGACCTTGTACCGACGGATTTGTAAACTTGTTACCGACGGATGTTAATTCCGTCGGTGGAGTCCGTCGGTAAAATTGACCTATAAGTTCCACCCCCGCCGCTTCGCCTCATTTTTTTCTTCTTCTCCCCGCCGCTTCTTCTCTTCTCCTGCGTTTTTCAGCCTAGATTTTTCATTTTTTTCCCCCTCAATCCTTAAACACTTTCACCTTTAATCTCTAGCAAGATTTGGTGTTGTAAATCTTCATTATATTAAAAGGTATGTGTTTTTTTTTCTAATTTATTTTATTTTATTTTATTTTTAGTTGTTTTTTATTTTGTTGTGTTGGTGTTTTTTGTTGCAATGTAGATAAAGTTTTGAATTTGACACATTATTAAGGTATGTATATTTCGTTCCCTTTTTTTTTTGAATATTTTTTGAATTTGTTGAATATTTGTTAATTTAATTGAATATTTTTGTTGTTGTGTTGTTAGAATTGTTATTAGGTAATTTAACTTAGAATTAGTTAAAGTTGAATTTTTTGAATATTTTTTGAATTTTTTGAATTTGTTGAATATTTGTTAATTTAATTGTTGAATAATTGAATTTAATTGTTGGATTTATTGAATATTTTTTGTTGTTGTGTTGCTAGAATTGTTTATTAGGTAATTTAACTTAGAATTAGTTAAAGTTGAATTTTTTGAATATTTTTTTGAATTGTTTGAATATTTGTTAATTTAATTGTTGAATAATTGAATTAATTGTTGGATTTATTGAATATTTTTTGTTGTTGTGTTGCTAGAATTGTTATTAGGTAATTTAACTTAGAATTAGTTAAAGTTGAATTTTTTGAATATTTTTTTAATTTGTTGAATATTTGTTAATTTAATTGTTGAATAATTGAATTTAATTGTTGGATTTATTGAATATTTTTTGTTGTTGTGTTGTTAGAATTGTTATTAGTTAATTTAACTTTAGAATTAGTTAAAGTTGAATTTTTGAATTTTTTTGAATTTTTGAATTTGTTGAATTGTAATTGTTTAATTTGTTGAAGTATAATTTGTGAATTTATTGAATTTATTTTTTTGTTATATTTTTTATTGTTTTGAATATAATTATTGATTAATTTGTGAATTGTAATTGTTAACGTTGAATTTATCTTAGGATTAATAGTTGAATATGTTGGAATAATTAGTATAGATTGGTTCGATTGGTTGTGGCTATTGTTAATATTTGCAGGTTTGTGGATTTGGGTAGTATCTTTTTTAGCTTTTGAATTTTATTTTACAATTATTAATATAAAATTGTTTAGATGCGCAAAAATGAAAACCAGAACTGGTCGTCAAGTCGAATCAAGTTCGTCTAGCAGCGATGATGATGTTTCCTTAGGTGCCTCTCAAGAAGAGGCACCTACACCACCTGCGCCGTCAACCGATGCTGCCTCTTCCAGCGATGTTTCACATCGCAGACGCGACATGCCTTCGAAGCGGAATCAATTTACCCGCCAGTTCGAGGCACAGTGGAAAGGACGATCTTTCAATGTAAGTTTGTTAATGTTTTAGTTTTTTTATATAAAAAAAAACAAATTTAAAACATAATTTATGAAGTAATCACAAATTAATTTCATTTCTTTTCAGGTTCACAAACATTGAGGCCGCCCGATTAATATCATCGGCGTTTAAAGCGTCGATGGAGATTCCATTGTTTTCAATGGAGTCAGATATCCAGACATCCTGAATGGATGCCTCAAATCAATGCATGGTTTCGTAGATTTGAGGTTCGTGTTAATATATAATTTTCAGCTTATTTCTAATTATAAATTCATGTTATAATTGTAAATAAATTATTAACATTTTAAAAAAATTATTTTTTTATATACAACATCGATTCTGCTGGGACGATGAACATGACAGTGTTGTGAGGAGGGTGTGGGAAAATCACGCGGCAATTAGGTAACATCGAAAACAATACGACTTTTTTTTACATAATTATTTATGTTTTTGAAATGTAATTTTTTCGTGCGTGAATTAGGTTGCGTGATTTTTGGTATGACGCTCAGAAAAAAAGCAAAAAAAACAGCGAGGGATAAGGGGTTACAAGGCTGGAACGATGTTGCGGTTTGGAGGGATTTCAAACCAATATACATCCCGGAAGATATATGGCCGCACTATCTTCAGCACGTGACGTCTGAGCGGTTCACTCGACGCTCACAGTCCGGTGCCGGCAACCGGAATCGGCAAATTCATGGCTCGGTTACAACGCACACCGGCGGCTCCGTTCCGTTTGCTGCACATGCGAAACGGATGGTAAGATTAATTTAAATGAAATATATCGTTCAATTAATTTGTTGTTAATACATTTTTTTCATTATATATAGGCTACGTCTCTTGGACGTGAGCCGAGCCCTATGGAGCTGTTTGTGGAGACGCACGTGCGGAGTCATGACCGCCAAAAGGGGACGCAACAGTTCGTTGACAACCGTGCTCAACAGTTTGTGGTGTGTTTGTTTAACCATTTTATTTTGTAAGTTATTATTATGTTTATTGAATTGAATATGATTTTTTTTTCAGGAGACCTATAATAATCGGTTGAGGGAGAGATACGGGGATGATCCTTCGACCCATCCGGAATTCGATCTGGATTTGTGGATGGAGGCTGGATCGTCAGGTGGACCCGATAAAAATCGGGTTTACGGGCTCTCCAACACTACCGCTGCCAAGTTGCGGTCGACCGGTACTGCTTCAACCGGTGGGAGCTCCCAATCTGTATCGAGCTCCCAATCTAAGGAGTTTGTGGCCTTGCAGCAAAGGTGCGACCACCTATCAGAGGCGTACACACAACTCAAAGAAGAGCAAAGATTGGCGAACGAACAACACAGATTGGCGGACGAACAACGCAGAGCAGAGTCTGAACAACAAAGAGCGGCCTATGAAGAGCTTCGTCAAATGGTCATGAACATGACACAAGGCGGAACATGTGCGCCTAATCCTTTTTGGCCGCCTAACCCCCACCCTCCTCCTCCTCCTCCTCCTCCACCTTTATATTAATTGTTTTTTTTTAAACACATTCATTTTGTAATGAATATTATTTAACTTTGAGTTTTTGTTGCTTAATATAAATTTTATTTGCATAATTGGTTTGTATTACTATTAATTTATATTATTTTTTCTAAATAATTAAAAAAAAAAAATTACACAGGGATTTACCAACGGAATAAATCCGTCGGCATTGGACAGTGTCTGAGGTATGCCATCCCATCACCGACATACTCACCGACGGAAATAATCCGTCGGTATAAAAATACCGACGAATTTACAGACGGATTTATTCGGTCGGTATGAAATATCACCGACACTTTTGCCGACGGATGTAGTCCGTCGGTATTTACATAACACCGACGGAACATATTCCGTCGGTATATTCCAAGCGGGAAACTTTTTTTTTTTGGCGCGCACGGTCCGTCGGTAAAACCGTCGGTAAATGTTTTTTTTGTATTACCGACCGATATAGCGACGGAATGTGGAATCACCGACAAAAGGTATTCCGACGGGATTATTCCGTCGGTAATATAGTCGGTAAATAATTTACCGACGAACGTTCTGTCACACACCGACGGAATATTTCCGTCGGTAAAACTGTAAAATCTTGTAGTGAAGTAACACTTCGTGGTTAAATCATTTTAATAAAAGAATGTACAATTTGAATTAGGCATTTAATATCTATCTATACACAGTACGTAGATTATGAATATGTTTCTAATTTAGTTATAAAACTGAAAAAAAAATGAATGAAACCACTCACTTCAGTAAATAAATCAGAACATCTAGCCCCTCTTGTTGCTTCTTGAAAACCATGGCAACCTTTGAAGCAATTGCAAAACAATCTCGCATGAGGAAATACAGAGCGAAGGAGAACCAAGGATGCTTGCCACCCAAAACCCTCCTTGGTATGTGATCAGCAGCAAGGACCATGCATCTGCGGCAAGGCGTCCTTGGCTCAAATCCACTCTCTATCACTTCATGCAAGATGATAGAGAACTAAGCTTCATTTTGATGATCATGTGATTGATCATCCTAGCTACGTGTACGTACGTTCCGCCTTAGCTTCTCTAGCAAACCTAACTCAATTTCACGTAAAACTTACAGCATTGTTAGCATATTTATATATGGTAGTCGATGATAAGGTTTCATGCATGACTCAGAAATTCCAATTGCACAAAGCTTTGTCGTTTCAAAACCAAAAGATGCCACCGGCCACCATGTATGCCACTTGTACGGCAATATGAACAAAAGCTTCCACCCACATTATCTACTTTTATCGATAAAACCTTCAAATAGAGCATACAACACGTATATATAGCTGGTCCTGCATTCCACTAATGTAGTAAAATGGATGCTGTATGCCATTAATATTTGGAATAAAATCTTGAATATTTTTAGGAGAAGGTGCAATTGGTTAGAAAATGTCAACACGAATTTGTTCATATATCTTTACGTTAGAGACATAATATAAGGATAATTGAATGCACGTTGATGTGCGTGCATGCCTCCATGGAAACATAATTCTAGTGCTTCCATTTTCTTTGTCTTCCCTGCACTTGAAGTTTTCCCCATCATGTATGTGTAACGAATTAATGAATAACATCTTAAGTGGTTAGAAATTTGTTTAAGGCTAAATTAAAAGTGGAATCTATTTTTATTGAAAAATCATTCTTCAATAAAAGTATTTTAACATAGAACATTAATATAATTAAAATAAAATATGGATAAATAAAAAATTAATTCAAAAAATTCTTTAGTTGATGTATTTTGTGAAACTCAAAACTCTCTATTTCATATAAAAAAAAATTATGACTTTCTTGTAACTTATATAATAGAAAGTTAAAAAAGTTTTAAAGGAGAACATACAACATCAAATTCTTTAGAAGAGAGAGGACCTAGACAAAGTGAATTTTAAGTTTAAACCACACTCGCACACTTACTTGTCTCGCATGCTCACTCGGCTTGCATTACACAAACACAGGCTCTAGGTCCCTAAGTTTAGGTTCGTTGCAAAATAATATTTTGACCTATATAGAAATATTTTTGCCTATCTATTTTGATTTTGGATTTTCTATAAATTGATTTTTTTGGCATATAAAGAATTATTTTGCTTGCCCATTTAGTTTAGATAGCCCATGAATAAATATTTTAATCCTCCACTTCATGAATAATTTTAGTTTCGAAGTAAAAATATATGGTTTTCAAGGTAAAAACCCTTTTTTTTTTATGATGGGTAATTAAAGCAAAGTGACATGAATTAATTTTGATAATTACTAAAATTAATTCTCCATTAATTTTGGTTTAAACAAATCATTATAAAAAGGGGTTGAATAAGAGATGTTTTGCACACAATGCAACACCTCATTTGCTTTCTCATGTTCGATTTTCTTAGTTTTTTTTTTTTCTTCAATTAGCTTGGTTATAAGTTTTTCGCCCCCTTTTTCTAATGTTCAAGAGCGTAGGTTCTATTTATTTGTAGAAAGATATTAAATTCAACTATTCTTTTGGTTCGTAGACTTTCAAAGAAAGTTTATTTTTTTGAAAGTTAAGTTCTTAGAATCTTGGGAGATTACTTTCCGAAAAATTATTTGCATTAAGTGACAAGTATTTTAGTCTTTAATGACATATGTTTTAATCATTAACATAAACACTTCCTTACTTTTTTCCAAATATCTTCAACAAGTAACTTACATCTACACTATTTTTAGTATACTAATTATTTGTTGCCATGATTTTTTTTTATTTATTTAAATGCAACCTTAAAATATTTTAGTACATGCATAGTAGGATTTGATTTTTTTACTCTGTTGCAAGTTTATGTATTTTCATCTTGTTTTATGACATTACATGCCATCGAAACTAGATAATTGTAGCCCCTGAAACATTACCAACATGAGGTCACAATATTAATCACATAAATAAAAAGATATATAGCTTGTTGTTAGTTTACTTATACATGTAGCTATATTTATGATGAATTCGTGAAAAACTTTAGACTGGATTTGTACTTTCTATGGACTGTGATTTTGGGCTGGTGGGGTGACTGGCTTTGTCATTGGTCCAGTGGGATGACAACTACTTTCCTTGGTTGTTCTTGCATAACAATTCCCCTATAAAAGGAGACCCTTAAATGTTTAAGCTAGTGAAATATAAAACAAAAACAATGAACAAAAAAGTAAATAATTGGGAGAGTGTATATCTGAAGGCTATGTGTTTTGTTTGAGCTTGTTTAATTGTTGAATGATCGCTTATGCTTCATAGAATTAGTGTGGTTGCTAGTTGTTTTTTTTTTTTTTTTTTACTTCATGACTAAAGGTATTTATAGACCTTAGGAACACTTGTCTCGTAAAGTGTAATGTTATAGTTACCTCATGATATGTAGAGCTACAACTTAATGATGAAAGGTCTCATGGTGAGTAAAGAATATAATTGATGGAGAAATTAGTGTTCATATCATGGAAAGTGGTGTTGTAAAAATACATTAAGGTGTGTGCCAATCCCTGATAATTTTTTTGTGATTTTTCTATGTCAAGGTGAGAGAAAGAGGAGGGGCTTGGGCTATTGGCCAAAACTAGATACTTCAAAAAAATAAATTGTGAATTGCGCATTTGATGCACCTGCCATTAAGGAAGCTACTCTGTTATTTTTTAGACAATGCATGCAAACCACACCAGTCTAAAAAAGATCGAGATGTTTTTTGGGTATTAGAGGTGTCATCATTGAAACTTTGGTGTGACTTTTGTGTGCCTTTCTTTATCTCTTCTTTTCTCTCTCTTTTTTATGCCAACTTCTTGTGCTTTTTTATTAGTCCCTGTTCTTCTGTTTTTATTTCGGTCCATTTAGATTATGGCTGAAACAAACCTCTTTTTTTTTTTTTTTTTTATGTGTACCATCAATTTCAATTACCTCTTCTCGTGTTACCATTTGCGTTCTAATGGAGTTGAGTTCATCCTTGGAGGTGATCGGGCTCGCCTGTGTGGAGATAATGAAGATAATGGAACCTAAGTATCTAAGGATGTCATATGTACAAAGGTACTTTATTTAAAGTGTCCAAGGGAGGGCTCGTATCCATGTTTGACTATCCATGGATGTCGACATATGGAAAAGGCAGGATGTATCTATGCAGAAGAGTGATTGATTAAGGATCTAGTTAAGAAGGAGTTTAATCAATTTTCCTATTTTGTAACATAATTTAGTATAGACATAAGGAATATTATCTTATAAAATATCATTTTTTATTGTCTGTAATTAATGAAATATTCTTTTAATAATGGATGTCAATTCTTTTTTATTTCATTCAAGAAAAAATAAGTTTAATAAATGCATATACTTTACTAATAATGTATGTGGAATACTTTTTGGGCCTTTTTGTAATTTTCTAAGAAAGATCCTCTTCTCACTCTCCTTTTCAGTCAGTCCTATCTGTATTCAAACATGAGAATTGATTTCCAGCATTAAGCTAGAAGGGTCTGGCCTCATCATGAATTTAAAGAATAAGATACAGATCAGATGTAAAGCTCTTAGATTCTCACATTCTCTTGAGTTATATTCTATACTTACAAAAAAGGGTTTTGTCCTGCAAGAATTGGATTCAATCCAATAACATATGCCACTCAAATAATTGTGCATTTCTTTAATTTCTCCACTTTGAGGGAAAAGTAGAAAGTCAATGCCTATTGCCTGATTGAAATCCTTTCTTTGGAAATTTTTTTGAAATCAATGGTTGATTGTTGTTATCTGTAGTCTCCTCCTTCTCGATGAAGCAATGCCAAGAAAATAATTTGGACTTAGAACACATTAAAAGTCTACCAAATATATATATTAATTATCACTTGCCAAATACGTAAAAAAAAATTATGTAAAGAATTTTATGAGAAAAGTAAAATATTTTTCTCCAAACCATTAGCTGTTAGTTTAAAGTTAGTAGGCAAATCTCACAAGCTGTCCAAAAATACATGGGGTCTTGAATGAGTTACCAAACCAAAACTTGTCTCAAATACATCCTCGAAGAATTAGAAACTTTTCAATTGAATCCCTCTTTTTCATTAAGAGTATGCATGGAAAACTATTTGATAATTGAACTCAATTGGGCAACTAGCTAGAACTTATTGTAGAAGGAAAAGGGGCAAATAAAAATCGGATGTGAAGGGAAATGATCTCCTAATTATTTGACAATGGAAATTAAGAATTCACTTGGTAAAGCACACCCGACATAAAATTCTTTTGACAAAGAATTGTACTAATTAATATAATATTCCATTTTTAGAGAATCCTCATCTGTCATCAAATACTAGTGGTGAAATATATATTTGGACATCAATATTGGTGCTCTTGTCAATGTGTTTTTGTACTTGCTTGTGGGATTTTCTATTCCACAGAAAATGATTTACCTTGATGACATTTTCAATGTCAACGAGTTTCTATCATTTTTTTTTTCCAGTTACGCATTTGATCCTCCTTTAATTATTCTACAATCACTATCGGCCCCTTTTTGTGACCTCATATCCTAGAAAAACAAGAATTAAAATCTTTAATTTTAACTTGATTAAGGTTAAATATTCAAATGTTAACAATACAGTTTAACTAATCAGGCCATGAGTTTGCTTTCTAGATGTCACCCGGTTCAAGTCTTATAAATTTCAGGGCTATTGAAAGTTTACATAATCGTTAACTTTATGGCCTGTAGAATTAATTAAGGTAAATATAAGCTATAAAGATGTAACATCCAAAGCTTTCCTAATGGCTAAAATTAAGTTCAGCTTCATTAAACTTCAAAATCCACCACAAAATACAAGATGCCACCATTACCATGATTTTCCAATTGAGAACCATTACAGTTCCACTTGAACCAACAAGCGTAAGGAAGAATCCAGTTAATGACAGTCCTATGTAATTATATAAGACCATCAGCTGACCTGGATAAATCAAAAGCATTTACAGGGAAAATCATCCATAAAGTTGTGTTTGGTTATTGCTAAAGGATAAAAGGGACATATATGGAAGGAAAAAAGATTTTTTATTGAAGAAATAGACATAAATCTGTCTCTAATGAGTTTCTTTACATCTTTTATGTTCTAATATAGTAATATAAATAGTTACCTAAGAGCTTTGATCCAAATACATAAAATGGGACAAAACAATGTAGAACAAATCATCCAAAAGAGGATTAGAATTTTGAAAATCTATTTTTTTTTAATCTACCAAATATACCATACACTGAAAAAAGAAAAAAAAAAATGGAAGTCCTACTGAACTCCTACTGGCTGAATGGCATTCAAGGCCTTACTCTATATTCTTAATCTCTTAAAATCTCGTTTGATTCTATTATGATTGCCTCTGAAATTTACCCTAAACAAAGATTTCCCATTGATAGTAAAAATCAGCAAGAGAAAGAGGCACGCACCAATCAATACCAAACCAGAATATAAACATGGCCCAAACTTTCCAAGAAAAACAACAATGAATTCATTCATGGTCTACCGATTCTTTAGCAGATGAACAGAAAGGATAAAGAGCATGTGAAGCTGGAAGAATGTCTCTTCTAAATAAGACAAGCCTTGTATATATTTTATCAAGAATTGCCATCCATGCAAGGATTTCAACCTTTGAAGGGATAAAACCTCTTCAAATACATGATATAAAACTTTGGGAAGATCCATTAGATCTTGCAAACAAAGCAGAATGCATAGACTTAACCAAGTAGATTCCATCTATATTGGAGTCTTAAACCCTTCACAGTCCCACACTTAGCTTTAATTTCCTAATATATAAGAAAAGGGGCCTTCAGGAAAGCATGTAGCAGAAGATAGCTACAGTTTCTGAAAGTTAACACCTTCAAGTCGCGGAGGAGGCAAACTATCAAGAATGAAGATGATGTTCTTATATGTAGTAGTCAAAGATAGTGATGGACAATTGATGAAATAATGTTATCCCAATTTCTAGAGATTGTATAGAGATGGAGAAATTTTGTATTCTTGACCTCAAGTTTGCACCACTAAATTTTGGATTTCTACCACCAAAGAGATTCCTGAATAAGGAAAAGCTTTTGAAGTTCATAAGACAATCTTCTAGTATATAAACAAACTAACTAACAAATAAATAAAGGAGAAGCATATATATATATATAAAAGAGAGAGAGATCATTATAAGTGTTCATGACCATATTTATTGAAAATCTCTCTATCAAATTATTTAGGAGGAGTAAAGCTATAGAAACATAAAACATATTCTGAAAAAATCTTTATAATAAAAACATAAAACTCTTATATAATTAGTTTGCTAGGTTTTGTGTGTGTGTGTGTGTGTAAATTAAACATGTCTTCTATAAATAGGTCTATAGAGTTTCACATGAGAAAAAGATATCCAAATATAGCCAAGAACAACTTGCCGGGGTTCCAAAAACATTTGAAGCCCTTGCTTAGTTTCTTTGCAACAAGTGCTGGCCAGCGCCGGCAAATCATTCTTGGCTGCATTCTACTATCAACATCTTCATACAAATCTCTTAGACCATAAACAAATGATCCTCATGGGATTGCAACTCTATGCACACATGCATGCTCACAATTGTTGGTATTTATATAGGAAAAGATGAAATGAAATCAATAATACCAGCTAGTAGTCTTGTGCATTATTGTTTTGCCCATAAGATTCCAAGGCTGAAAACTTTCTATAAAAGGAAAGTGCCTTTTCTAAAAGGGGAAATGCTTCCCTCCCACTCACAGCTACTAGTCTATTTTCAAATTGAATGGAGTGATCGCTTAGAAATTAAAATCATCCATAATTCTAACAGGATAAAAAGCTACAATAGCACTATGTAGAATGAAAATTATTTGAGATTCTGGCGGTCAAGAATTCATATAAAGAAAATTCAAGAATTTTTCTGACAAAAAGCTTTCAAATTTAATGGATGCTTGTAATCGACATAAAATTTTTTAATGAAGGGTAATAACAAAAGAATAAAAATCAACACTCACAGAATTATATATTTTCTTAACTCCTATATTGTGATGTTTCAGTTTGATAACAGTTCTATTTCATATATTTTAATCGTTAAATATTAGGTGCAAATCACTTTTGTTTATAAAAAAATCATTAAAATGATCATATAGAATTTAAAGGTTGTTTTTTTGTTTTTGTTTATTATGATATAAGTGGAGATTGAATTCTCAATAATCTTTTGATCATATTCTTATAATTCATGAATACTTTATAGGAGAACACGTGCAGAAAGTGGTAGGGAATATAAAAAACAATTAAAGTGAGGGAAAAAAAATGCAATTTTTGTTGTTTGATTCGAGGGAAGTGAGGGGAATGAAGTTGTGCTTGTTTGAATATATTGATGAGAATGAAAGGATGACAATTCTTAAAAGATATTATGAGAAATTTGTTACAAAGTTTTACTAAATGCTTAGGCAAACATTGGGTTAATTTCTTGATGGAAGAACCTCTAAAAATGTTAGCCATAATTTGTAAGTATATATTTAATCATATGTAATAATTTGTCCTATGGACAATTGCATTCGAAGTATTGGAGAGTGGGAGAACGACCTAGCCCCTTTCCGACTCAATCATCTATAACTGTTTTATTGCTTGATTTGTGTAGTTTGAATCAAATATGCATCCATTTGTCAATTTAATAATATATCTAATAAAATTAGGTTTAAATCATCAGATATTCCCCCATATATTCAAAATAAATTCATTGCAATAAAAATCAACCCTTGTGCTTCCACTTTTGGTCTACATTAACCTCTATATTCATCATTTCTATCAGCCTAATCAAAGTGGACTAAGAGATATATAAATTAATTTAGGAGTATAGAGTAATTTGAACCTTCGGATGAACTAGTATATATGAAAAAAAAAAAAAAAACTAGTCTCAATTCTTGGGGATTTATAAAGTAACATGTCTGGATCTGACTGGTTGTTGATTGATTTTTTCAGCAATAATTGATCGATCACCAAGTTATTGATTGTGGGGCTGTCGATTTGTGGGTTAATAGGAACAGATGTTCTTGTGGTTTTTAGACATGGATCATATATATATATATATATATGTCATATGTGGTTCCGAAGATTATAATTAGATGCCTAATTAACATCTTGAATATATATGGTGACAAATTGATAATCAATTCATTAAATGCGTTTTAAATTTTATTGGAAATGAAAATGTTTAACTGATTTTCTCATTCTGTATTGATTTCACTGATACAATATTTATAGCCTACATGTAATATAGTAACAGAATCAGTTATAAATAACAGATTAATACCAGACTTTACAACAGAATACCAGACTTTACAACAGAATCTAACCACCTGTTGTGCCTACTCTAACCGTCTGCTAAGCTTGTTATAGCAGCTTTAGTTTGCAGCTCATCAGTGCAATGTCTTCTCAATGCAATGTCTTCATTTCATCCATTAGCAGACTTGAGTGTGCTGAGTATATTCAATACGCCCCCTCAAGATGAGATTCATAAAAGAACTGTTAAGGAGAGTAGATATTATGAATACTCATCTTGGACAGTAACGAGTGAAAAAGGGACGAAGGGAGAGCCTTCGTAAAAATGTCAGCCAATTGGTGTTGAGAGGAGACATGAAAAGTACGAAGAACACAGGATAGAATTTTCTCACGAACCACATGACAATCAATGTCAATGTGTTTGGTACGCTCATGGAAAACCGGATTGGCCGCAATATGAAGAGCAGCTTTACTGTCACGGTAAAGGAGAGCAGTTTGTAGGGGAATTTGCAAGTCGTGGAGAAGAGCTTGAAGCCACACAATCTCACAGCATGTGGATGCCATTGCTCTATACTCAGCTTCAGCAGAAGATCGGGAGACTGTGGTTTGTTTCTTAGATTTCCAAGAAATCAAAGAATTATCAAGGAAGACGCAGAAGCCTGTGACTGAACGTCTGGAATCCAAGCAACCAGCCCAGTCTGAATCACAAAAAGTTTTAAGTTGTAAGCTAGAGGCGATTGGAAAGAATAGTCCCTGACCTGGAGAGGCTTTAATATAACGTAGGACTTGAGTAGCTGCATCAAGATGAGGAACTCGTGGCTTATCCATAAACTGACTTAAAACCTGAACAGCAAAAGAAATGTCAGGACAACTGATGGTGAGATAGAGTAGTCGGCCAACAAGTCGTCTATATGAGGTAGGATCATCTAAGAGTGGTCTAGAATCCTTAGAGAATTTCACATTAGGATCCATTGGAACTTTGGCTGGTTTCGAAGCTAACAGACCAGTAGTCTCAAGGATGTCCAAGGCATACTTGCGCTGACAGACGGATAAGCCAAACTCACTACGAGCTATTTCCAAACCAAGGAAATACTTCAATTGTCCAAGATCTTTAAGCTGAAATTTGTTATTAAGCAAGTGAATAAACGTGGAAACTGCATCTGAATTGTCACTGGCAACAATGATATCATCAACATAGACTAAGATAGCAATGAAGGAATCTGCCAATGATCGAGTAAACAAAGTGTAATCAGCCTTGGACTGCACGAAACCAAAGTCAAGCAATGCAGAGGAAAATTTGGCAAACCATTGCCGCGAAGATTGCTTTAAACCATAGAGTGACTTGTGAAGTTTGCAAACTTTGGACGCCCCCTTTTTAGCAAAACCAGGGGGTAGGGACATGTAGACTTCTTCATCTAAATCGTCATGAAGAAATGCATTGTTAACATCCAATTTATGGAGATGCCAATGCTTGACAGCAGCAACTGCCAAAAGAGTTCTCACCGTGGTGAGCTTAGCCACAGGTGAAAAAGTGTCATAATAGTCCAGTCCTTCACATTGAGTATAGCCCTTGGCAACGAGCCTAGCCTTATACCTCTCTAAGGTGCCATCAGACTTGAGTTTAACTTTATAGACCCATTTGCATCCAATAGTATGTTTAGAAGCAGGGAGATCAACAATAGTCCAGGTATTATTCAATTCAAGAGCTTTAATCTCATTGTCCATAGCCTCACACCATTCCTTAGAATGCATAGCTTGAGTATACGAAGTAGGCTCAACAAGGGTAGATACAGAAAGACTAAAGCATTTCTGATTAGGAGATAGATGATCATAAGAAATGACAGAGGAAAGTGTATAAGGAATACCTGAAACTGAAGAAGAAGGTGCAGGCTCTGAAGAGGAGGTTGCAATATGACAATGATAGTCATGCAAATATCCAGGTTTGTGTTTTATCCGAGAAGACTTCCTGCATGGCTGAGAAATAATCTCAGAAGGAGATGCTATAAGAGGTGCTGAGTCAGAATTCAAAGAAGGAGGAGATGGACTGGGATTAGAGGGTGAGCGAGTATTAGTGTGAAAAGGAAAAGAAGCTGAATCCATGTGATCAAGGGATGGGGCTACTGATTCATGTAGTGTAAGAGGTAAAGGAAGGACATAATCAGTAGAGGAGATATGATGTTTGAGAGAAAAAGGAAATACAGCTTCATGGAATATAACATTCCGGGAGACAAAGACAGTGTTGAGATGTAAATCATAAAGTTTATAGCCCTTGATGTTATATGGATAGCCAAGGAATATACAAGGTTTGGCTCTAGAGTCAAATTTCTGGCGATGTCTAAGGAGAGTAGTTGCATAGCAGAGGCAACCAAAGACTTTTAAATGGGAATAAGATGGACGAGATTGGAACTACATTTCATAAGGAGATTTGTTATGTAAGACATGAGTAGGAATCCTATTGATTAAATGCACGGCAGTGAGAACACAATCACCCCAAAATGATAAAGGTAGATGAGACTGAAAACGAAGGGATCGGGCAACATTTAAAATGTGCTGGTGTTTTCGTTCAACAACTGAGTTTTGTTGTGGAGTTTCAACACAACTCAGCTGATGAACTACACCTTTTGAGGCATAAAATTAAGGCATGTGGAATTCAATTCCATTATCTGATCGAAGAGACTTGATTTTTGCATTAAACTATGTCTCAACCATAGTGAAAAAGGATTGAATATGAGTTCTAGTCTGAGATTTATTGTCCAAAAGATGAATCCATGTGAATCTAGTATTATCATCTACAATGGTCAGGAAATAAGAAGAGCCACTAATAGATTTAGTGGAAAAAGGACCCCAAAGATCACAATGAATAAGATCAAAGGGTTGTGCAGAAGCTGTGATGCTGTGTGGGAAAGGTAACCGGTGTTGTTTAGCCAGAGGACATATGCTGCAAGTCTTATTAGATTCATGTAAAACTTGAGGAATTACATGAGAAAGCAATTTCAAGGGATAATCTGAGGGGTGACCTAATCTATAATGCCATAGACTATTGTTTACAGAATGAACAAAGAAACTAGCAGAAGCTAGATTCATTATTGTAGGCTGGGACATGGTTTTTACAGGAGTGGAAAATGCAGAATTCCTAGATAAAGCAGAAACCAGATTTTGCAGCAAATGGTATAAACCTCCATCTTCTTTACCCACACCAATCGTTCTCCAGTTTGCAAGAGTCTGAACAAAACAGAATTTGGATAAGAAGATGACACAACAGTGTAAGGTTTGAATGAGCTTACTGACAGAGATTAAGTTGAAAGAAAAGGAAGGGATACAAAGCACATTGGTTAAAATAAGAGATTCTGTAATCTTAATGGTACCAATGTGAGTAACTGAAGCATGTTGTCCATTAGGTAACCTTACTGTTTTGGAAACGACAGAAAGTAATGTGTGTAAATAATGAGGTAGAACAAATCATATGATCTGTAGCTCCAGTGTCAATTATCCAAGGGGCTTTGACAGAATTTGTGAGAGCAGTTGGATGAGTAAGAGATAAGGTAGATGAAAAAACAGAATGTTTTGGATTGAAAGCAGATATATTGGAAAGAGTACCTGCTCGATTTAGTTTGATGGGAGTGCCACCTGAAGTAAGAATTTCAGATTCTTTATGGACAGATGAAGAGACTTGATTCACAGAGGATTCAAGTTCTGAGATTGAGGGGTTAAACATCTCCATGAGTTGCTGACACTGTGCATAAGTGATAGGTAGCTGAGGAACAGTGCTGTCAGAGACCTGATTTACACTGTGAACTGCATTCTTCCCTTTGGTAAACTTGTAACCAGGTGGGAATCCATGGATTTTGTAGCATTTTTCCACAGTGTGGCCATGAATACCACAATGAGAGCATATTGAACGCTCTTTGCAAGGATAAGAGGATTTGTGTCTAGAAAAATAGGTTGGAGATGGAGCTACTGTCCTGGCAAGTAATGCAGTGGTGTTCTGATTGAAAGAAACACTTGAAGAAGAAATCATACGCTGCCTCTCTTCCTGAATTATAAGGGAGAAAACTTTGTTAATGGATGGTAATGGATCAATTAACAAAATTTGTCCTCGAATGTGGGAATAACTCTCATTCAAGCCCATGAGAAACTGATAAACATGTTGTTGATGATGATAAGATAGAATAGTCTTCAATGCTCCACATGTGCACGTAGGAATGGGTTGATGATTGCCTAACTCATCCCATAGGCCTTTCATAGTTGTGAAATAAGCACTGACAGAGTTATTCTCCTGTGACAGAGATGAAATGGACTTCTGTAGCTGAAAGATACGTGGTCCATTGTGTTGAGAGAATCTATCTTGAAGATCATTCCAAATTTCAGATGCATCATCAATATAGATGATGCTGTTGGCAATCTCTGTTGAAACAGAATTCAATAACCACGAGAGAACCATATTGTTGCAGCGAGTCCATGCCAAACCTTGAGAATCTGACAGATTGCATGGCCTAGGCAAGGTGCCATTAACAAAATTGAGTTTGTTCTTGGCTGATAAAGCCATCATCATCGCCCTCTTCCATGAATTATAATTCTCACCATTGAGTTGCTTCGAAACAATCATGGCTCCAGGACTGTCGCCATGATGTAGAAAGAAAGGATTGGAAGAATCCATTTCTGAAGTAGCGTCAGTCATTGTTGAGAATGAAGACAGAAGAGAGAATGAAGAAAAAAGAAGGATGCGGAAAAAATTCAGAGAGAATGCTCTGATACCATATTGGAAATGAAAATGTTTAACTGATTTTCTCATTCTGTATTGATTTCACTGATACAATATTTATAGCCTACATGTAGTATAGTAACAGAATCAGTTATAAATAACAGATTAATACCAGACTTTACAACAGAATCTAACCACCTGCTGTGCCTACTCTAACCGTCTGCTAAGCTTGTTATAGCAGCTTTAGTTTGCAGCTCATCAGTGCAATGTCTTCTCAGTGCAATGTCTTCATTTCATCCATTAGCAGACTTGAGTGTGCTGAGTATATTCAATAAATTTCTATATAAATGGGCATTGGTCAAACTTGATAATTAATTATTAAGCTTTATAGAAATTAATTACAAAAAACCATGTCATTTGTGATCATTCTTAGGATCAAAACTTTGACTTTCACAAAAAGGCATGTTTAATGTAGTTATGTCAAATCTTTCTATCCATATTAATAACTATATTTTTAATTCTGAAATACATAGTTATATCAGAATATAATTTTAATTAAGAAAATTAAACTCTCTATTTTATAAAATACAAGTGGTTAGTGATTTTAAAACTTTTTATTTCTTAAAAAAATAAGAAATTTTGAGTTTTTGATATATTCTTATACATCTCAAAGATAACTTGGACATTAAAAAAAATCTGAATAGAGAATATATTGATAAAATCGAATCCAATGCAACAATATAGACATAATTAAAAATATACCAAGAACTTATTCAATAATACAAGGATAAATTAATAAAACTATTTATCCTTAAAGATTTATCTACAACAAGGTTTATTTCTAGTAGTTGCAATCCAAACCAATGGTTTGGATCTATCTCCATGGGCTTGGCTCCTTTATCATCAGGTCATCGACTTCCTTAACAACATTGGGCAAAGTGTCAGCCTCCATACATAATTTTATGAACTTGTAAGAACATATGTTTTTGGTAAACAGTCACTGTAGCTTAATCGGTCATAATATGAGCAAAGTCCAAAATGAACAATATTGTGTGTGTGTGTGAATATCATAAGCTAATGATATACAACATGGACATTCGCCTTCAATCCAATAAAATAGAATTCAAAAACTTATAAGCTAAAAAATCATTCTCTGCTAGAAAATCATTGTCTCTTATGGAGATTTGAAGCTCGCAAAATTATCAAAATTTGTAAGATGACATATCCATTTGTCCCTAGCATAAAAAAGAAAAAAAAGAAAAAGCAAGATTGATGAAGAAGCAATAGAGAAAAGCATAGAAGAGAATCCCAAGAATCTATGGTTATTTTACCATCACATCTTCCATAAACCCTATACCCACACAAATCTAATTTCATCAAAACATGTATTTAATCAAGCTTAATAAATTTTACCAAAACTAGCAATATATTCAAAAAAAAATAAGTTATCAACCTCTAATTAGTTTTCTGAACCCAATGATCAGAATATATATCATAAAATTGTACAATATATCTCAAAATCAGAATAATCCAACAATTCAAGCAACCCGTGGTGCTTGCAACTGCTCTCAGTAATCAGATTGTGTCAAGAAGTCCAGTAGTTACAGATTATATAAGCTTTATTCTGACAAGACTTTTTTTTTATCAGTCATGACAGTTTCCTACAAGTAAAGTTGGTATAGCTTGTAAACCTCAGAAATCGTTGAATTATAATAATATAAGCTTGGTTCTCGTAGAATTTTGTAACAAATTCCTGCACCACTCAACTCGAATTGTTTTGGATTTGTTGATGATTATTGCACTAACGTGCAGCTTATTAGCTTATTTTAATACTTGTTTTGCGTTGTGTGTTAAAATCAATCAATTTAATGCTTTCTTATCATGGTTGCTCATCTAGGATCGAAAAATGCACTTCGTAAACAAGGGCCTCTGTTGCTTCATTTCCTGAAAAACTGATTTGAGCCCAAACGATTGATTCAATAAGTTCTTGCCAGTAATTCGACTGCTGAATAGAAACCTTAAACTAAAAGTCCAGACAAAATGAGTGCGTAAGAAAAAAAAAAAGAAAAAAAAAGCCAAATGCAAATAATGAAAAAGCACAAGAACGAATTATTTAGGATGTCTTTGCCCATAAAAAATCATGGAGCCATTCATTAATAGTAATACAACTATGTCCAAAATTTCCTCCCGTGATATAAGTTACCACACCTCTTAATCACTTATACTACCCCATTCATCTTCTTCGCACCTTCCATGAATAGCCGGGATATTGAGGAATATCCAAAAAGACATTTAGAAAATCGGTCTAATGCTATCTCTGTTCATTTCATTTGAAGAAAGGAAAGATCATAAAAAATCAAATTTTTTTTAGTTGTTGAATCTCTTTAGTTGATCAATATGTGATATTCATTATTTTACAAGAACCATTGCATTCGATGCAGCCGCGTTTTTGTCCAAACAGCTGAGCCACTAGCAGGGAATGCCCACTCTCCCCCGGCCGCTTTCTTCCCCTAAAAAATGTCAGTTCCACCATCAGGGCCCAGCAAGCAGCATAATTCTGTTCCGAGGCTGCGTTTCATTCCAGCAACACTAGTATATGGTTCGAACAGCTAATCAACACTAATTCGTTTGAGGAACAGGAGAAAGGGTTTGTGAGAATAATCCCATGCTTTTTGAGGGACCCCGCTCAAATTGATCTAAATCAGATCCTGAGATATTCTGACGGTCCAATGGGAACCTAGTTTTCTCAGGCCAGAGATTACCTGATGACCACTGCTCCCCCCGAGAGTGTATAAACTCAAGGAGGAAAGTATAAGTTGATAATTCAAAGAATACAGCTTGAAAGCAAGACTTGATAGTACCCTTGAAAGAGAAACCAATTCCTTGCTCTCAGCAGGTCATTCATTTGTTTGAATGCTGGTCGATAGATAGGGAAAACCGGCCCTGAAGGTGTGTGAAAAAGGACAACATCAGGCGAGCCTAATTTGCGCTTCTTTAGCAGTGAACTCCTCTTCCGAAGCTCACGCCAAGCCGGAACCTATTGAAGTCGAAAGATCAATTCCCCGACTCAACAACTTATAATGCATCAAGGCTAGCTTGTCCTGTTATTCACATGAGAGCATATCTTCAGCTTGAGGGCTCCGTTTCATACCATTGTATTCTTTCTTCCTCCGATTCTGAGGCTGAAAGAGAGAGCTCTTGTAGGTGAATTTTCCTGTCAGAGGCTTACAGCCATGGTATCAGAGTCAAACCGCTGGCCTCTTTCTACAGACCATTTTCGTTCCTCCCTGCATTATCCAAATTATGCTCAACAAGAACCAACTTTCTACGCGCAATTTTATTGCACAACCATCATCCTAATTAAAGAAATCGGGTGCATCAATCATATCTAATCAATTAAAAGGCCTTGCATTCCAGTTTGTCCAGAACAAGGAAAATAAATCTCAAGACTAGGACACGGGGAAAAAGACGAATTTCTTCATAAGCCAAGCTGGGGTCTTCTGTTTTCAATATGAACACCACACTGCTTCTTCGTCTGTTTATTAAAAATTGTAATGACACAGCAAATAACATTTCATATGGCAACTCATAAAATCAACCTGAGGTGGGCAAGGCAGCCCTAAAGTGGGATGATAAACTGACTTCCTATCATGCATTTCTAGCGCCACAGTGAGAAACAAGAATAAAAATAGACTGTCATCTCTCCCTAGCTGATAAAGACCACATCGCTCATGCAAAACATGTACAGGTGATTAACCTTCTGAATCATATCAAGATTTTCATAGAAAATCTAACAGGCAAAACAACTGATCATTGACAACATGGGGCTGTGAATTACTGCAGTTACCAATCTGCCATCCAAATACAAATATGGGCAATACATAAAATGTACACTACAGCATTACACGCTCACAATAAGTAACAGATGATTAAACCACGGTCAGCAACAGACTCCAACCCTTCTCTATGAAACAATTGGCCTAAGCAGGACCAGGAAGCAGAATCGAAGTTTAAATTGTGATGATTAGTTTCGGCTCCAGGGTGATAAAGCTATCAGGAAGCCTATCACTTTCCATCCAAATTTGCACTGTCCACAACAAGAAACAAACCCAGGCCTAGACAACTGTTGAGAAAAAAAGAAGATTCTGTTAGCTATAGATTTTTGCTGGTAAGGAAAAGCACATGAAATACCTTACATGTCAGTAACAGGCAGAGTGTAGAATGAACAGGTAGCTCTACGGCATGTCCTAGACCATACACAGATCAGTCTACTAACAACATTCCATAACGCAAATGAATTTCTCCACCACAGATGATGTACAAGAAAATGACTTTATTATCATGAGGTCCAAGTGAGTAGGAATACCAAAATTCATGAAGGCATGCTTTGTTAGCAAAGCTGTGGTTCAGTTCCTTACTGTTAGTTATTGAACAAAATGATCTGCACGTAGATCTAATTTCATAAAGGGGAACACATACATCTTCCTAGCCTCCACGGCCACAAAGAGACTGTATCCTGTCGAACAAATTATTACCTTATTGCTTGTGACAAATAGATGTCTCTTTGACCACAGTCAAAACCTCCCCTAAATTTTATCTAAAAAAAACTAAATTCCTCAGTTGAGGAGGATACCTGCATTCATTCCAACTCAGAGGCCTCTTCTGAATCAGACAAAGGTAGGAGAGTGCATATTCCAAGCATGTGTCCATTGAGGCACACATAATACTCAATGCAGTCATCATAGGCACCTAGTCTGCAGCTGGCACTCTGTGGTATCATTTCAGCTTGCTGCATACTCCACAACTTCGCCTTACAGTAAGGACACACCTCTGTGGGGTGAAGCTGGGCCTTCCTTTTAATTAGCATTTTCCGAACCTTCGACATTGAAAATGACTTGAAAATTCCTCGAAAAAACCCCACATCCCCTTCATCCCCCTGGTCAAGATGTTCACAGGGATCAGACACGTATAATACATCTGTCCTGCATTGTGGCAAAAGAAAGCTCTTCCCAGAAGTCCTAGAAAACCGAGTCCTATAAACAAAATGACCAGGGATGTTAATGTTATTGAACAGGCCACCCTTTGTACATCCTGAACAGTAAAATAAGCAGTTTCCCAAGTGCCCTCCAATTCCCATCAACACTGTGACTTCCACTAGATTGCAGATCAAGCATCATCTTTGGAGCCCTTGTTCGGCAAAACTCCTTCCATAACACTCGCTTGGCAAGATCATCAAACCATTTGCATACACAGGACAAAGTAGCAATGAACTTAGGGTTCCAGTTCAGCTGTTGAAATACTAAAAAAAATCACGTCTTCACTTAGATGCCCTTTTGTGCATTGACAACTCGAGGAGTGTATACAACGATATTGCTTTTGTTAAAATCATTGTCTCCAACTAGCAAGAAGGAAAGAAAAAAAGGAAATGAAGACGATAATTAACAGTAACAGTTATGGCATCTGAGAACCAAATTTGAAAAGTGGACAAAATGCAACAGACTAGGATTCCGATCTTCTTTATATATATGATATAATAATAAGACTAACATGTTAAATATCATTTATATAGTCAAGGAAATGAATATGGCTCTCTTTGAAGTCATACAGCTACAAGCTAACCATTCAATCATAGATTCTCGGCCAAGAACATGAACAAGTGTCCACAACAATGATGTTAAGTCAAGAAAATTCATGAACTGTGATCTTAACAAATAAATCTACCTACTGAACCAAACGACTTACTCCTCAAACAATTAAATGTATGACCAAATATGAAGCCATCATATGAATAATATTATCAACTGCGTGCAAGTCAGGCCAATCATTATGCATGTCTGTGGAAATTGTCTGTGGAAATAGGGATCGATACACAAAAATCTGTGATAATTAACATTCCATGTAAACTATAGATCAGTTAGGCAAACTACTTTTGTAAGATGATAATCAACATCTGTACAAAGACAGAAATAAATACCATCTTTATCACAACCAAATGCGCATATAAAATAGAATCAAGTGATCTCGCAAATTTCTCCATTTTATTAATACAAAGATTTAAGCATAAACATAACTTCCTCCACATCGCCTAAATGTCATTGCTTTCATAATCTCTACTATCTTCAGCAATAATTAATCCAGAAGTTTAATTGGGAAAAGAAAAAAAAATGTAAATTTGAAAGCACACAGCATCACAATCTTCATGATGGCCACGAAAGATACACAATTGTAACAAACTTTAGTTGAAAAACAGAAGCTTATCAAAAAAAGGTTCAAGTTTAATCTATATGTAAGTATTGAATATGAATACCAGCTACATATTGCATAACAAAGGAGAAATCTGGTGCTTCAGTTCGAGAATACACATGCTTTAAACATTAACAACACTAATAGGAAACTAGCCACAGTATAGCTTAACACCTAATCCTGACCATTATTAAAACTTGTCTAGGTTCCATCATCTCAAGCATCCATACCAAACTAAGACAACTGTTTTCTCTTCATTTCTCTATCGATGTCAGTCACCCTCCAAAGCTTAGATCCACAACAACCCTTTATCAAACTCCAAGCCATTTTAATCGAAAAAAAATACACACGATCACTTTAATCTAAACGAAACCCACTTCACATATTTACTTCATCATGAAAGAACAGAACTCGAAGTTGAAGAATTAAGAAAACCCTAGCCCACATCAAAATCAACTAAGAAGAGCAAAGAAGCTAGAAGTGGATAGGATCGTAATTAAAATCAAACCAAAATCCAAAATTCCTTACCTCAGAAAAAGAAGTATCCTCTTCTCATAGCCTTAAAAACCCTAGAAACACAAATCCACACAAATAACCGAAGCAAGGATTAGGTTGTTGTGAAACACTAGAAATAAAAAAAGAATATACTTTAACGAAAAAAGCAACAAGCTTTGACCACTTACAAGCGCACAAAAACAACTCGAGAGTAGCTTTCTCCACAAGGGTATTTCGGTCCGAAACAACGCACTCCACGGAGAGAGAGAGAGAGAGAGAGAGAGAGAGGAGGCGTGGAGAGCGAAGCAAACTCAGAGATTGGAGTGAAAGAGAGACCTGACGGCTTTCCATAAAATAGTTTTATGTTATTTGAAAAGATAAAATAACATGCTTGTTATTTACTTGAATGAAAACAACTCATATTGCGCCACGTGAGAGAGTAAAGAGGGGGAGAATTTTGAGGCTGGCTGCTTAGAATGGTTCATGTGTTAGTAGGAGATTGGTGGGTTATTTGGGAGAAAAGGACAGTAGTCATGTGGGTCCAGAGGAAATAGGAGAGGGCACGACACTGTCCAGTCCACAGGAGGGATTCTTACACCTGTTTTTCTTTGATTTGATGGGGGCATTGCTGTGTTCAGAGATTGACTTAAAGATAGATGTTTGTCTTTTGTGAAGGTGAAGGCGAAGATGGAGGATTGGTTTTTAAGTGACAACGTCTGCGGCTGTTCCAAACAAAGCAGAGTCCTACTAGTCCTCTCTGCATATTGAAATCGCACAAACAGTGTATCTAATTACAGTGTCTGTGCATCAAGACCTTCTTCTCCTTCTTCTTCTCCTTCTTTCAGATGATCAACCCGATGTTCTTCCTGGTGATGATGATGTTAAGTGAACAGCTTCACATCATCATCTTCTTCTTCTTCCTCTTTATCTTCTCCTCTTTTTTTCTTTTTCTTTTTGCGGGCATCAAAACGTTTCTTGATTAACTTTATTAATTACAGGTACTGCTTGTTATTGGAAGACCAGCCTCTTTGTAAGCAGCAAAGGGAGATTGCATTAGAAGAAAGAAAATTAAGCAAACAAAAGAGATGAAAGTGAGATTATATTTCAATAATATGGCAATGCTGGAAAAAAAACCCATCCTCAGTTCATCAGTAAACAGTGAAAAACATGTCATGAAGCTTTCTTCTGCTAGTGCAGCAAAACTACACGAGACTATCTTCCAATCATACTATGTTCAAGGTTTGAAAGGTAAGAAGATGGATATAAGGCACGTCAAGATCAATACTCATTGGACTTTCCGTCCAACTCCATATCAAAGCAATCTAACGTCAACCCAACACAATCATTTTTACACTTCCACGCCAACCACACTCCTAAGTACAAGCTTAGTTTTCACTAAATAGCTTGCTTACGCTTCGAGGTGTGTTAGATTAATTTTTTTAAAAGTGTGAAAAAACAATATTTAAGTGTTGAAAATATATTTTAAAAAAATTAGCGACTCAACGTTATTAAAAAAAAATAATTGTCAATTCCTATGAATCAAAATGATAAAAGATGTAATCCGGGGAAAAAAAAGTAAAAACATAGCAACACACCCAGGTAAATTGAAATTAAAAAAAATCAAAATTATAAATCTAATGATAAAATTAAAAATAAATTAAATTTTGATAAAAGAACAAAGAATAAAAATTAAAAATCAAAACATTGAGGGTCAAAATCTCAAATATCATTAAATCAAATATTGAATTGAATGACAAAATTAAAAATTCTTAAGGCCACAACTTCACAAAAGAATCCAAAATAAAAATAAAACTCAAGAGAGTAAGGACTTGAGAAAGAGAAAAAAATTAAAATCAAAATACATTATTTAAAACTATGCTTAACCCAACAAGTTGATTTGCGACCTAGGAGACCTAGAGTTGAGACTGACCTGGTTTTTAAAAGAAATTGGAATGAAACATAAAAAAATATTTGTTGCTTATATTTAATTTAAAAGTAAAAAATCTTCACAAAAAAAACTAAATTGGACAGAGCTGGAAAAAAAAAAAAAAAAAAGCTCTAGGTAACATGTGTTTTTTTCAAAAACAAATGGAGAATCCCATAGGAAGTGGGAAAAAAAACTACAAAAACATTTTAGGAAGAAACTAGAAAAAAATGAGTATAAAAGGGGGAAAAACCAATCAAATCTAGTTGAACTTTTTAAACCCAGATCAATCCCTTAGAGCTACAAATCATTAAATTCCAGGCTCAACTGAAAAGATTAATATAAAATAAATTTAATATTAAAGGGTCAAATAAATTAATTTAATTTAAAAAATATTTTAAAAGAGATTGTGTAATTATATCAGTTAATATCTTTATAATTTGCAAAATTGCTTCTTATGAAAATTATATATATGTTGAAAATTTACTTCAAATGGCAGATACACAAATGCCAAATAAAGCAAATTTTCTAACATCTCAAATACACTTATGGGATTTAACAAGTGTGCAACTGCTATTTGATAATTAAAAAAAAAAAACATGAGAACACACCTAAGATGTGTAATTGTCATTTAGCCAGTTGAGTTGAAAAAAAAAAATGAAAGAGGCAATCAAATGTTGGTTAATTGTTAATATAAACATTTACAAATACATTATATTGATTAACTATGGTGCTAGTTTAGCTTTTAACAAAAAACAAAAACAAAAAATGATACATGTGTTAATTAAATATTAATTATAATATTTATGTGTTTTTGAAATATTTTTTATTGTAGTGGATAGACAATAACAAATTGATCATTTATTGAATTATACCATCAATCATGTTTATAAAATTCAAAAGTACATTAATTATATGTATTATTGGATGAGTAGACTGGCTATAAGTGATGTTTATGAGTTCTATATAGAACATCAAATATTAATTGTTCTCAGTTCTCTATCTAAGGAATGGATGTTAGTGTGACTATCGTTGGAATATAGGCTGAAATTCTTAGATTTAAACAATCTCGCTGATAAAATGCTGCTTGAAAGGGAACATTAGTGTACTAAAAAAGGTATATGATGCACTGTAAGAAGCGCATGTCGTTTGGATACTGCTGCTAAATTCATTTCATGGTTCGAGCATAATGAACTTGTAGATCACTTTGATGAAGTAAATGATGTAATTGGAGACCCTCATTATGTACCTACAAAATAAAATAAATCTGAAATTTATTATTCTTATTTTATATTTTTTTTTCAATATTTGTATTGTTGTTAAGATAATTGGTTTTTTTTTTGTTTTTTTGAACTGCATATTTTTTATATAATTTAATTTTTAATTATATTATATATACATGTATATGAAAATATCTGTAATTTGATTAGTAAGAATTGTTAGTTAAAACTAATAACTATAATTTTTGCACTCATTTAAAATTTT